>NC_034411.1:94958223-94995795 GCF_002078875.1 Numida meleagris | reverse complement strand
TGTATGAGAAACTGTTGGAGGAAAGTAAGATTAAGACAACTAGGAAGTTGTATGAGAAACTGTTGGAGAAAAGTCTTGCCCACACTGATGATCTGTTGTAGATGTTGCACTACACTGGATAATACAAAAACAAATAGGAATTTCTCTATGAATCCACAAAAATAGCCTTCTATCAAATAATACAAATATTTTGAAAATATTATGACTGTAATTCAAAAAAATAAGCATTCTAAAGATAGTAAGTTCTAATAGGTAGAATAAAAGATGGCATTCATTACGATATAGGCACAACAACAATCTTAGTCATAAAAACAAATAATGTTTTAGTATCTGTTGCTGCATGAAGATCTTTTTAATGATAGCCACCACAGGTTCATATGAATTATAGGAGAAAGTGATGACAATCAACAAGCCTGTTCTGCTCATTACCAGTCATCTGATTTGCCGTGCGTTCACTGTTTTATCATACACTGCTTTGCAGTTTGCTCTTTCTGTCACCAAACATAGTACATGGTGAACAGATGTGATTTTGGAGAACTCTGCCAAATTTGTATTGTCCTTATGTTACATAAATTATTTTTTCCTGTGATGGAGGCAGCTGAATCTCCTCACTTGAGATCGTTACACTTTTGCCTTTGGAAATTTCTGGGCTTCATTCAATTTTGTTGTCTATATATTCCTGTGATGGTGGAGAGAAGAAGATCTTTGTGTTTTCTCTTTCTCTGGAAGTTACATTTCCATTGAAAAAGTGATAATCCATTTTCTGTCTTAGCACGCCCCATGTTACAGTTGGAAGAAACACACTGTGTTTCCCTCTCATCCTAGTCATCATCATCTGCTTTGGGGCATCGAGAGTTGCCTGTGCATTGAATGCATGAGCAATTTTATTATTTCCATCTTTTCTCTGTAATATTTTGTACCTATTGGTTGATATGTAATACAAGAAAAGCTTCAGAGGATTTTTCTCAATGCTGAGTACTTGCTAAGAAAGCTCTCTGAATTAAATGACTCAGTCAAAACATTTTTATCACCTCAAATGTAACTGCAGTAATCAAGGAACTTTG
The DNA here is from genome assembly GCF_002078875.1 of Numida meleagris. Classification (NCBI taxonomy): domain Eukaryota; kingdom Metazoa; phylum Chordata; class Aves; order Galliformes; family Numididae; genus Numida; species Numida meleagris. The sequence continues at coordinate 94,994,731 of NC_034411.1, read as the reverse complement.
TAAATGTACTTAATGTTATTCCTGTAGGTGATAATGCTTTACCAAATACAACATTTATTTTCCTATACACAGAATCCCATACTAAAGAGTCTTGTTGCTCTTCTAACAGCAACAATACTTTTCTTGCATGAGCAGGCAGCTGCACAGAGTGTGAGACAATCTCAGCATACAAAAGATACTATCCTGAGTTTATTTGGAAAAAAAAAAAAAGTATTTTATGCCCTTTATGATGCACTCTTGAATCAGAGTATATCTGTTTGATCCTTGATAAAGTGAGATGAACTTTTATTTTATTTTAATCCCTATTGCAAAAATATGTGAGTAAATCTGGAGAAACCTCGAGTCAATGACAGCCTGATTATTTAAAATAAAAAAGTCGTCTGAGTATAAAACTGTATGACAGAGAAATTACAACCAGTGATGTTGTACGAGATTATTAATAGCATAATTGAAATCAGAATCTGGATTTTTTGTGGTTTCAGGGTTTCAGTTCTTTTCACTTTTATTTCATAAAGGTTTACAGGCTGGATTCTCAGATGGCATAAATCTGCATTGATATCTGTCTGGCATCAGATCTAATAGATCCAGCTGTGTGTGCCTAGCAATGCCATTCTCTGCTATGGAACTATCATACTGAGCATGGGTAGTATCCATTTGCTTGAAATGGAGCACAATTTACAACTAAGATGTTGAGATAACAAATTTGAGAATGTCATATTTTGCATAGCAGAGAGTATGTATTTATGGGGTTCAATAATGTCATCCTTTTGATCTAAACAGTACTTAACTATTGCATTAGACTCTGAGAACAGGTTTATGTTATGCAGGGGAGTGTGGGATGGAAATCCCTGGATTAACTCCATTGTGGTGCACAGCACCGCTGCACTGTTGGTATGTAATGCACCTTACCAGTTTGCTGAGAGTTTTGCATAGTATTCAGTGTCACTGTATGAGACTACCCAGGGAACTTCTGTCCTCTGTTTTACTAAGAAAATTCTACAAACTGGGAGGAAGACATGTTTATATAGCCAGATTATCATTCATTTTAATTTTTTCCTTAACTTTCCGTAAGTGACTAAACTTGTTGCAAGTCATTTTATGAAAAACAAACTAACATCTCTGCTCTTCAGACTTCAGATCCAAAAGTAAGTTCAAAATATCTTCTCTTTATTGTGCACTGAAGCTGATAAAGGCTTGGAGATAACTCCAAAACACATAAATATTTGCTAAACAAGGGAATCGGAATTTGGTTTTCTGCTTTGACTTTTTATTCATAAAACCCATGTAAAGAAATGGATGAACATTCATCAGGACTGTAAATTCTTTAGGCTCCATAGTGTAGGATGCTGCGTATTTTCATAGAGGTTAGTGCAAAAAAAAACTCCACCTTGGAGAGTGATATTCATAATCAAGTCTGAATTTTTCTTCATGGCCTTGTTCTGAATTGACCGAGATTGTCCAGCATGCTCACAGTTAAGACAAAATGGGAAGCAACCATCCAATACAGGGTATAGGCTCCTTGCAAACAAGCTATTTCCCAGTGGAAAAAGTTTCTTCTGGGATCATATGCCTTTATAATTCAGAGCTGCCTCCAGGCTTTTCTAGACTGCACCAGGCCTTGATCAGTCATAACTAGGGGAAACTGGAAGCAGCAGAAATTGTTGTATTAGCAAATCCTAAAAAAAGGAAGTGACTAAAGGATTCTGCAGCTCTTGGGCTTGTGCCTAGTACTTTATATGGGAAAGATGGGTAAACTGTTCCTCACAAACAAAACATTTCCTAGAACAGTTAATGTTACTGTGCTTACAAATTATTCTTTTTTTAATTGATGAAAATACACTATTTAAGAAATTGCTGTTAGAAAGGTACAAATATATTTTACTGCCTAATTAGAATAATTACTTAAACGTGATGATTTAAAATTAAATAATTTCTTTGATAGCAATCTGAATAAGTGGAAGACACCTAATGGGCCTGATAAAAAGTGTTTAGCATAATGACAATATTTTTCATGTTGTTTTGATAAAGTGCACGTATGCTTAACTTTAATATTGGTCATCTCAGCGCTTATATTTTGCTTTTTTTCATTCATCTTTGTTTTGACCTTGTAAGAAATGGAACATACTAGACATAAGTCAAACAGACAATTAGACACACACCTGCCATCAAGCTTTATGATAATATATTCACTCCTTCAATGGCTATATTTACTACTTGTTTCCATGCATTGCTGGTCTATGGTCATATACTCACAAGAGGTTCTCTGCTACTTAGAACAATGAATTTTTCTTATTATTCCCAAGAATCAGCAAAAAAATTCAGATTTTTTCAGATTTTTTTTCATGCAGACAGCCATATACATGACGTTGTATATCTGGGACCTCAACAGGTCCGCACAAAGTGTTCAGTCTTATGCTCTGGTGTGGCAACATCTCTGGTACTCTGGTTAAAGTCTCTCATTTTTTTTCATTCTTTCATCTACTTCCTAAGAAAGCTAATACTACTGTATGAACATGGACTTGCACACTTTCATCCCTTCTTCTGGTTTAAATGTTTTTATCATCTCTGGCATTCCCAATTACATCCTTCACAGTGGCTACGTCTTTTAAGCTCATAGGCTGTCTAAGTACTTGCACAATGGTGAGGGTAGAAATTTCCTGCTGCTAGGCTTGTTTGGTGAGCAGATGAGAGATTTCCCATGAAAATAATGAGAAGCAGAAATACAGAATAGGAAAGGAACAAGTAGGATATATGGATCATTTCTAGATCAGTCATGAAAAGAAATTTACTGTAATAATAAAACCAAGAGAAGCTTTCTTATTAGTTACACTGTTCAGTAACAGCTCCTTTACTTTAGTTCTATGTTTTCCATAAGGTTAGCGTAAGTTTTCTGTCAAAATCACTCAATGCTGAAAGAGCACAACTTCTAGTAGGAAAAATTGTTATCCAAAAGTAAAAAAGTGTATCACTTTTGATGCTTATATAGTCACCTAGTTGTGTTTTAGAATATGGCTAGTGTACTGTGAATGCATAATCAAGTATGAGCTTGAAGAAGTCCAGCTCATAAAAGTCAGAAATAGCCTGAATGAGCTGAAGAACAGCAGAAAACAGGAACGTTTTTGTAGTTTTCAGCTGTGACCTGTGGCTATGTTATCCTGCAAGGGGGAGGCTAAGATGGAGGAAGCAGAAGGGTTTTCCTTGACTCTTAGCAGATGGTTTGTGAAATATAATCCTGTAGGGATTAGAGGGGCCTCAAAGACGACCTGGGTTAAGAAAAAAAAAGATGTGATTGATGCCTTGAACTTACTTTGGAAGAAGAAATACTGGAGGAAATAGAACTTGTGGCTAGAGTTTTACATTTAGATACTCAGAGTTAATACATCACCTTATGCTCCTGCACTCCATGGATTACTATTCCATAGATTATGGACATCGTAAGAAGTATTGCAAGGGGACAGAGTGGGAGGGCTGAGTAATGTGGGGTATCTAATGTGCATCAGTAAGCAATGACAAAAACATGTGCCTTCACAGAGACATCTGACTACCCTTACATTAATGGCTTAGTCATTGTCTACTTAGGTATCTCAATTTACATTTAGGATGTAATTACCTTCCTTCATTTACTTGAGACTGTACCCTAGTTCTTAAGCTTGATGCTCAGTAAGAGGACTGAATATGCTTAAAACAGTGCAGTCAGCACAGGCTAAGCTCTGAGCCAAAGCTGGTGGGTCTGCAGAGCCTGAACACTCTTGTGACTTGAACATGAAAATGTCACAAATATACAGCATAAAGAAGTCTCCCTGAATGAGGGTACATCTACATTAATGCTTTGGAGTAGAAGTGAGTGTCCTACTCACCTTCTTCACCCCCATCTTTTGGTACACATTGCAGAGCACACTCAGAACAGACATTCTGAATTCCTCTTGGTCGAAAGCCAAGGTAGAGGATGTATGCCAGGAGTATGTCCAGTACACTGCAAACACGAATGGGCATTTAGCTGACATGACCAAAATAAGGCTGAAATAAATAAAATAGACTGAAATAAACCCCCTAAAACCAAACAAGTATAGTGTCAAAGTTAAGTCCTCATCAGCTTTTCCAGATCTACTCCTGTAGCTCAGCACAATTATAACTTATAAAAATAGCCTGAGCATTGGGCTGCCCAGAGAGGCTGTGGATGCCCCATCCCTGGAGGTGTTCAAGGCCAGGTTGGATGGAGCACTGGGCAACCTGGTCTCGTACCAGATCTGGAGGGTGGTGGCCCTGCCTGTGGCAGGGGAGTTGGAACTTGATGATCCTTGGTGTCCCTTCCAACCCAAGCCATTCTATGATCATTCTATGATTCTATGATTAAGGCACCTACTGAGCTCGCTCAGAGAGTGAATGAAACAATACTTTCAAGTTTGAGTATCAGGGATGCTGTAGCAAAATTTTCATGCTCTTTCACTGGCTTTGGGTAGACACTCACTTTCTAGTGACCCATGGCAAACTATCCCTGACTCGGCTGCTTGCCCCCTATTTGAAAGACCCATCATCACTTCTTGCATAATTATTCTCTTAAGATTATTTCTGCAATGCTTGGTGCAAACAACATTTGTAAGTTTGCACCTGTTGATTTGTGGAAACAGAGTCTGATTTTCTCAAGTAACTCAAGTTCTGCCAGCACTAGGATGTCAGCACAAATGCAAAACCTGAATAGACACATTTGTCAATCAAATTAGGTGTCCAAGATGAAATGAGTGGATAAATGAAAGCCATTTTTCTAGTGAGCAGCTGCCCTCATTACTAAAGATCCTGTTAAGATTAACGCTCCGCTGCCAGCTTCTTTCTTCTGTTAAGAAAAATAGAAACAAAATCAAAACTAAAAAAAAATATTTTAAAATAAGGCAATTGAAAATATTTTATATGAGTGAAATACTTAATAAATAATCTTTTCCTTGACCTGAACTGAAATGTTTGCCTTGAACATGAGAATGTGATATTGGATTTCTTAAAGTAAATTGAAAGAAAATCCTAAATAAAATAATGATAATGTTGATGGCAACAACGAGAATAATGAAAATGTTTTCAAATGTAAAATTGAAATACTACAATATTATCACGCTTTTTTTTTTTTTAAGCAACTAAGGGAGACCAAGAAAGCTTTCTGAAACAGCTTGACCTAGACAAACCAGGAAGACTCATTGAAAATAATTTAAATCCAGAGAGTCACTCTGCCTGTATTACCTCCCAACACATTTGTTGTTTCTGTGTATGCACCTGTTTAAATATAGTGCCATCTGCCGAACTTAAAGATTATGATTAAACATAAAATAATAATATTTTCTAGCAGAATAAACATTTCTTGTTTCAGTGAGGACTCAAATGAAAATGAAATTCATGAGGGCAGAACAGGACAGACCAGATGAATTTTTCAAGGATAACTATAAAGCCAACAGCAGCAATACTCAAGTAGCTAATGAGGAAACATAGCTAAATGATGGATGGCACTGTCTTTCCACACTGGCTTGCTCTGAACTTTACAGTAAGCTGACCTTGCTCTGAAGAAATGAGAGCAGAAAGAAAGAAGTGTATTTGTCATCTTTTAAGTGTAACAGTGAGCCCAGACAATTCCTGTATTAAACATTAATGAAGGCTAGATTTTTAGCAAGAGTTAATTGGCAGTTTACTAACACTACACATCAAACTGTTCTAATGCATGTCTAGTTCTGCATTTTGGGTTGCTTCAGATAATGGCTGCACGCTGACAAAAGGTGATATGCGCATACTTGCCTTGTTAATCTAAAATACTTTAATTGGAGACACTCCTTTGTACACACTACTTCTGCAGCTTTCTCACTCATAGATACACTCATTTATATTTCAGAAATAGATTACATGTTAACAAGACACCAGAAAAAATTATAACCTTCCCACAGAAAGTACCAAGACTGTTATGATTAAGGACTGGATTCCTTCTCAAAACTCAGCCAGAAGTTGTTACATGTCTGGAAACGCCTGGTCATGGCACAGCACGGCATGGGTCCAGTGCTCTGGCAGTGCTAATGACAGCCGAGGACCTGTTAGATATTCTCATTTATGTGCCAAATCAGCACCTGCAGTAGTCAATGTGCTTTCATGCTCATTTTTCACTGAGCAATTTCCTCTGGTCTTTCAGGGCCTCTTTTAAATTTTAGCTTCCACATTCTGCATGGGGAATGAGCTGAGATGCCTATTTAAATGAAGTGCAATTGCTTATGGAGCTGTTCAGAAATACCTCGCTGTGAAACTGCTCTGCCTGCTTTCTGCCTGCGCATGTGGTTCTCTTTCATCTTAACACTTATACTGCAAATTTGTTGAAGCAGAAGCCTTTTCTTTCATGTTTGGTTTCTTTAACATTTTCATTGATTTTATAAAATAATTTTTCAGTGTGGCTGCTGTTATACCTGGCTGGCCATGAGAACTTCTGTGGGATTAATGGCTTTCACTAAGAAATTGAAAAAAATGTTGTAATTTTTCTTAATCTTCCTTTAAATTTGGTGGCTACTGAAACCTGGAGATCAAGGCTTCAAGCTGAAAAGGATCATAGCGTGTTGTATCAGAATTATTGGGTCTCTTTAAGGTCCAGGACAATTTTCTTACATTTTAGGTGCAATTTACCTTTTAACATAGGCAATTTAAAAACCAGCGTTGATGATTGCCTTCCCATGGACAATATCAGATTCTGGAGACACTAAAATGTTAATTGAAGATTGTTTCTTCTAGTTATGTTGATGTCAAGTTCATTTATAGAAATTATGGAGACACTGAATTATTAAACACCAAGATCAGGATTTTTTTTTTCGGTTCTAAATGAAGAATAGATAATTATTATCATAAATAAAGCACACTTGAAAATATTTTTTTCAACATATTTGTTTTTTTATCTCCCTTTTCCAAGCTTTTATTATACCTTAAAATTAGAATCATACAAAGTCAGACAATTAGGTAACTGTCCTGTCTAGTTTGAAAACTGTTAAACAGCAGAGATTGTACTGTCTCTCTGATCATAAAATCATAGAATATCCTGACTCTGAAAGGACCCATAGGGATCATCGAGTCCAACTGAGTTAGTAACTTGAATGTGTCAGACAGAGGAACTGCATCCTATATATCCAGTTGGAATTTCACTCAGTTCAACATGTGACCTAAGACAATGGTCCTTTTGTTGTGCTTCTCACAGAAGAGTCCATCTCTGTCTATTGATGAAGAATTGCTGTGGATAATGACTTTTCCAGCACTAGAAAAGCTGGGACTGCTCAATCTGTCCTAGCAGTAGCTTTAGGAGACATCAGACTTGATGGTGTCATGGATTAGGAACTAGCAGAGTCTTTGCTAAGTGCCGCCTTTGTGGCTGCCATTCCTTCCATAACTACTGACCACACACTGTATCAGGATCTGTTGAATGACTTTGAAGATTTTCTATTGGAGAAGCTTTCTTGAAAACCATCGGGGTAGACTTGTATCCATTTTAAATAATAATGGTCCTGACCAGAGATGTGCTTTTTACCCATCTCATAGGACCATCTGTTTTATTTATTTTTTTTTTTGCAAAAAAAGAAAGACAAGTCACTCAGTCCATCAGAACTAATAAATACAGATCTATTTGTTCTTTCTGACTTCTAAAGAAAATTAAACTGCTACATGTACTTTTTTCCAGAGAAGACAGTCACAAATGTTGCTATATTCATTAGGCCTCGGCTGCTTTTGAATGCAAAAGCAAAACCATGTTCAAGTCAAACAAAATTCAGATGAAGCTGCAAACAGAAAACGTGCTAGCTGATGAACACCAAGGAAGCTATATTTTCAGACAAATATTTTGGCTGCTTGCCTCCTCCACTGTTTTGAACTGCTTTTCTGTTTTGCTCTTCTTTACATTTATAGCTCAGTGTTTTAAAATAAATGCTGGCATAATCATCTTATTTCTATTATCCTGATGCCTTTATCATTTCTTCTCAGGAGACTCTTTCTTATTTCTTGCACATTCTGAACCTAGTTCAGGAGATCACTAAGTATGTGATACATACCATAACAAAGAAGCATGTTGTACATTTAGCATATTCTGAAGGACTTCTCTGAATTGAAGGCAGTGAAAACTGCCTTTGAAGCTGCTTTGTTCTCCTGAATGGGATGTGAATTGCACAACTTTCAGTGCCTGGCACCCTTCTTACCACAGTAGCATGAGGGACATGGCTCTGCCTGACCTTCATCCCTTGGCACTTCAGCACGCCATAGCTCAGCTTTGCAAGATGATATGAATGCTGGTATTACCAAAGAGAAAGTTGCTTCTTTCTTGAAGTGATGAGTGAGAGGAATGATTTATTTCCAGCACAGGGTACATCTATGCTGAACAGTTCACCACAGTACAGAAATACCTTAGCTCATTCTCAACATGCCCTTCTCAGAATACATATTCATTTGCCTCTTTTATTGCTTCTCTTCTTGTTTAAGGTTTAAAGTGCAGTGAAAGTCAAGCTACATTTAGAAGCCTGACTTGGATTTTAGAGTCTTTTAAGAGTGCTTAGAATATTAAAAATAAAGATCACAGAATCACACAGAATCACAGAATTTCAGGGGTTGGAAGGGACCTCAAGAGATCATTGAGTCCAACATCTGCGCTGAAGCAGGTAGCCTACAACAGCTCACACAGGTGGGCATCCAGATGGGTCTTGAATATCTCCATTGAAAGAGTCTCCACAGCCTTCCTGGGCAACCTGTTCTAGTGCTCTGTCACTCTTACCATCAATAAGTTCTTTTGCATGTTTTTATGGAACTTCCTATGTTCAGGTTTTACGCTATTGCTCCTTGTCCTATCATTACACACCACCTCTTGATCAGAGCCTGGCCTCATCCCTTTGACTCCCACCTCCCTTTAGATATTTACAAACATTTATCAGATCCCCTATCAGTCTTCTTTTCCCCAGGCTAAACAGACCCAGGTTACTCAGTTTTACCTCATACAGGAGATGCTCCAGGCCCTTTATCATCTTTGTGTCCCTCCATTGGGCTCCTAGGAGATCCGTGTCTTTTTTGAACTGGGGAGCCCAGAACTGGACACAGTATTCTAAAGGTGCTCTCATCAGGGCAGAATGGAGGGGGAGGATCATATCCCTTGACCTGCTGGCCACGCTCTTTTTAATGCACCCCAGGTTATCATTGGCCTTCTTGGCCACAAGGGCACACTGCTGGCTCATGGCCAACCTGTTGTCCACCAGGCCCCCGGAGTCATTCTTTGCAGAGCTCCTCTCCAACAGGTCATCCCCTAACCTGTACTGATGCATATGGTTCTTCCTTCCCAGGTGCAAGACTCTACACTTGCTCTTGTTAAACCTCATCAAGTTGCTCCCTGCCCAACTCTCCAGCCTGTCCGTGTTTTGTTGAATGGTAGCACAGCCTTCAGGTGTGTCAGCCACTCCTCCCAGTTTTGTATCATCAGCAAACTTGCTGAGAGTGGACTCAGTCTATGTTTCAAGTAAAGTTAAATCTCCGTCGGTTTTATTTTCTCTTTATCCATTGTTAGCAACCTTTGGAGAGCAACACATCTTTCAGCTACAGGACATGAATTCACTCTCTTCTTTTTTTTCAAAAGGAAGATTTAAACCTAGGACATATTTTATTTTGAATACCAGTGTTTGAACCTATCACTTTATTCTAAAATGAGTCAAAAGTAGTGAGTAGTTAGTAGTGAGCTGAAACTTGAACAAGTGTCATGAGCACTTACCAAAACTCTTGATCATTGACTGTGCTGAAAGATCAGTTTTCTGTAGAAATTAGGCTACAAATAAGCAACAGAGTTTGTGCAAGGACAGAAAAGCAGCCACACTTAGAACAGTTCTTGGCAGATTTTTGCATATAAACCAATTAGCACAGTCCCAAACAGTCCTGGAGATGACTTTGGGATGGCATACTCTAAAGATTGCTCCCAATAATCAGTTTGGATGTCATTACCATGTTCCAAGAGTTGAGAGAGTTTAGCTGCACAAATGTGGGTTGTGCTGTATTATTTGTTCCTAGTGACAGAAAATAGTCTCAGACCCTGTTTATACAGTATAGACATAGATTTTAGAAAAACACCAAACTTGGTAATAAAATTTTTATTTGTATTGTGGTTCCAATTAATCTCTTTTTTCTCTGCACTGCATTACTTTTAACTGCTAAGTCATTAAGTTGAACAGTACTTTAATAATGATTATCAAAACTAGGATCGCAAAGGGAATAAAAAACAACAAAAAAAACAAACATTGACTTTCCTCATAAATTGCCTCCATGACATGCTTAAGGTAATAAAAGTCACTACTCCCAGGAGAAGGCTTGAATGGATTTTTTGTTAAATACCTTTTAAAGGAACATTTAATTAAAATGTGCAATTAAAAAAAAAAAGTCACATGGGTATAGTAAGTGCACAGTAATTAAAAAAGAAAACAAAACTTCCTAGCTTATATCTAAATACTTGACTATCATATTTTCACATTGAACAAATGGGTTAATTGGGAAAAACAATTCATATAAAGAAAAACAACAAAACCACACACACACACACACACACACACACACACACACAAAGAAAACAACCCACACATGTAGAAGGAAGATGGACTGTTATAACATGAGCTTCATGCGCTCTCAGCATCTTGTGCTCTACCTCAGGAGGAGGCTTTGAGAACTCCTACACTTCTACATCTCTGCTCTAGATAGGGTTAGTAGCCTAGGTAGTAAATTATTTCCCCTCCTGTTCATCCTAGCAGAAAATTACTGCTGCTGCTTCTACTGTCATCTCTGTTGGATAGTGTAGGAGGGAAGGGTATGTGGAAATACTACACTTCTCATTTACACTATCAGGTAGAGCAACAAGCCCTGAGGCAAAAGTAGCATGGGAAACAATGTTTTCCTCAACCCTCCAGAAAAGGGGGACCTTGTCCACATTGCTTGCTGGAGGTACTGGTCTGGCAGTGAGCTAGGAAAATGCCAGCTGGCATAAGTCAAAAACCTGACAGTGACCATACTGATAAACAATAAGGATGTTGCAGGCATCAGTCAGATTCAAACCATGCTTTCCCTGACCCTACTAAGTTTATTAATATGGATAAACCCATTGGCTCAATAGCAAGATGAGGACTTGACCCTAAATCTAGGAGCAGCTTTCTTTTCTGATATCTTTCACATGTGCACAGTCAGACTTCGAATGCAGCTGTTGAACTTTGGGGCCTGATTATGACACACTCATTGCAGGGCAGTAACTTCATCTGTAGGCAAAGATATCACCTGCAAGGTAATTGCTCACACAGAAGTCAGTACTGGTGAGACAGGATGCCAACTTGGAGATTGAAATGATAAATTAAAAGAAATGCAAAGGAGGCGGTGGATTGTGGATATAAGACCTGGAAAAGATCATAACACCATAAATTATGTCAAATAAAGATACTGCTTTTTAGTACAGTTTAGGACAATATACAAGGAAGTCTTTTCTGAATAAAAAAATTCCATTTAGTTCTAGCATGATTTATGTGGTTAATGTTGTCACTCTATCCTTTGAGCAATTTATATTAGGTTTCCAAAACTCTTTGGATTATCAGTTTTAAAACTTATTGTAAGTATTACGGAAAGGATTACTAAGGGGGGATTTAAATGCATTTAAAATTTAGATTTGGAAACGGCTTAAAGACATCTTCTGAATCACTATTACCAAGATGAAAATCTCTACACTGGACTACATAGATATTTCTTTTTTATTCCTTAACATTTATTTTTAATCCAGAATGACGAGATGTTTGTGAAAATATTATATTTTTAATGTACTGATGAATGTTGCAACAAAACATGTCAAATGTCAAAATAACTCATAAACTAAAAGAATAACCTTTTTCAAGATAGAAAAAGAAATGGTATCCCTTTGATCTTCAACTGTAATGTTTGAGAAAGAAACTGTATAACCAGAAGTGAAATCAGTTTGGACAGTGACCAGACAGGAGAGTTGTTACTCTAGTGCTTGAGGGGAGAAAGAGCATTAAGAAAGCCACTCTTGATCTGGGTGAGATCAGTTAGGCCAGAGATTTCAGCTACCCACTTAGAGTCACATGGAGAGTGAGAAAGAACCTGGCATCCCAACAGCAAGTGTTAGTTTCTCCTTTCTTTGGTTTTTGAACTGAGTGCACACCTCACTTCAACAGGGATAGGGGTCCATGAGCTTCTGTCGAGTAAGAAGCAATTTCCTGTGCAGAGGTAAATCAACATATTTTCCTGAAGATCTGTGCTTTGAATTCCTGGTCTCAGAAGTAGGAAAGGAATTTGTTACCTGCACAAAGCCAGGAGTCAAGGATATCCACTTCTCCCAGAGGCAAGGACATCATTCACAATATCAAATTGTTCAAATCCCCATCCAACCTGACTTTAAGCACTTCCAGGGATGGATAATTCACAACTTCTCTGGGCAACCTGTTCTTTTATTACTCTCATTGTGAAAGGTTTCTTCATTACATGCACTTTAAATTGGCTCATTCAATTTTAAACCCTAATCCTGACACTACAGGTTTTGGTAATCTCTCGCAGTGATACATGTATTCCATAAAGCTTCAAAGGGATGCAGAAATGACAACATGCACTTTGTGTAATTCTGTTTTCCTTACAGAGGGGTTTTCCACTGGGCACCTGAGTTTCTGCAGTCACATTGACAGGCTCTCTTTTTTCTTTTCTAACCCAGTTTAACCACTGGTAGCTGACAGCAGATACGTGAATTGCCAACACAGTTTAATTGACCCAAGAGAATCTAGGTGTGAAAACCCCAGAGTTTATCACTATCAAGCCCAAACAGATAACAGAGTTTATTTTAGCTGTTGTAACATTCACGTCCAGTTCTGTGTTTCATATTTTATTTCATTATAAGTAAACAGTCACGAAGCATTGTGAGCCAACACCATACACACTAATCTACAAAAGATTAATTTGATGCTTTATATGGGGAACTTCATCAGAAAAAATGGCAGCCTCATTTTTTTAAAATCATTATGCATATTTCATTTTCATTAAAATATATGGTTTAACTTATTATGGACATCATAGATTTTCCCTATCAAAAATCAGGAAACGTATTAATCCCTTCACATTAGCTTTCTATCAGTACATTACCATTCAGTTTGAACTTTCAAAGTGTAAATTATGAAGCATTGTGGTAACTCTAGAAATATACATGTATGTATGTACACAGATTAAAAGGAATCCATTTATGTAAAAGACTTTTGTTTGCATACAAGCATAAAAAAATCTCCAATCCATATAGCAGCACTGATCAGGGTTAATTCAGAAAGCTCAGTCAAATGCTACAGTTCTTCTCCCACATGGGGACATTGCAATTCACTGTGGTTAAACATTAAGTGATTATTTTTGGAAAACAGTTCAAAATTAATATTCTGTGTTAGTCATAGGCACTGAACACTAGGAATAATTACATTAATTCATATTTTTTGGACAGTTCAGAAAGACCAATTTAAATGATGATGATTTTCATAGTCAATATTTTATCTTTTTTTTTTCTTTTTTTAGAAGGGAAAGCTATTAAAGGCAATAGCTGTTATGATCCTTGGAGACTTGTCTTTGAACAACTCTGTACCCTCAATGGCCTATGGAAAATTTGCAGTTTCTGCACGGGTAACCAGACTTTCCTCTCAGAAAATTGCCCATTATTGAAAAAAGTATACTGAACAGGATGGAATTTCTGTTCATAGGATTAAAAAAAATCATAAGGATTAATTTAAAGCAAGAAAATATTACTTGACCACCTCATGACCACCTACATGGTACAAAGTATAAGGTTTCTTCCCTTTGAGGAAAATCTGAAGCAGCCTTCTCATCCCATGCTGGACCTGCAGTGCCTCTGCAGTGATCTTTACGTCCCTAAAGTAATATTCATATGACAGGAATGTGTTTAAAGATGTCGTCCCATCAACTCTCAAGTTATAGCCTAGTGATTACTATAAATGGTTCTTCCAACAAACAGGAATCATTTGCAAATCTGAACTCTGCAGTTACTTCGCTGTCTAACAATGAGAGTTGTGGTTGCCTTCTCTGAAAGATATTTTCATATTTTTTCAGTTAAAGTATATATTTTTCTATCGTAACTGAAGCTACATGGGTGGCTCAGTCCTTACTCTTGGATGTCCCATGCTCTATTCAAATGGCAGAGTGTGACGCTACGCAGAGCCATGTTTGCTCTGAGCGTATGAATGAATCCTGACTTCATTCTGAATAAGATCCCAGGAACACACAGCAGGTTATGATGTCACATGCTGTACTGGCACCACACACAATTTCAATGATTTCTTAAACAGTCTCTGGAATAATACTGTGTTAGATGCCCTAACTTAGACATCAGCTGATCACAAAACTGAGGAGCAATGGAATCCACCGTACAGCATTCCTGTGACAGCCACAAGTACAGAAAATGTCCTTATCATCAATACTTACTTTTGCTGCTCTAGATAAAAGAAATTAACCAGTCTTAGAATAGATATGAGCAACATCAGAAGAAGAGATAGAATGTAATCAGAAATGCATGAATAATCACTGGAACTGATTAAGGATACTTTATTAAATAGTCAGCAGACGGAGGGCAACTTAAAATAATAAAACACTCTAATTTAAAGAGGATTACCAATTGCTTTAAAATTCAACAAAATGGAAGAAAAAGAAAACTACTAGTAATAAATGTCAATGAGAAAACTGGATTTCTAGGAAATGAGTAAAGATATCAAAATAACTTCTGGAAAAAATCTACAGCCAGCAGAGATAAGAGCAAGATAATGAAGGGGACTTTATAGAAACTAAAGAATCCTGATGGTTTGGTACATTGTTCGTTCATTTGGGTCATTGTTAGACCAGGTAGAATTCTCTTTAATAATGGTATGACATAGGAAGAGGCAGAAGCGTTCAGTAATTGTGCCCTTGGGAAAACCTTGAAGATATTTGAATGGTGATTTTTGTTTCAGTCATCAGTAAGAAAATGTGGAATAGTATTTAAAAAAAACCTGTGTACAATCAACAGGTCTGAAAGCCTTGTCTAAAATGACTTTTAAATGTCATAGAAAGGAGCTACAATTACTGTTCATCTCCAGTACTCCTAAGGACACCATGAAAGCTCCATAAGTCCTGCAGAGTAAAAAGTTTGCCACTATTTAAATAACATAACCTAAATAATTATAGGGCTGTCAGACTTCTAGAAGCAGGGAAAACAATATTCAACCTGATTTATAATCAAGTTAAAGATATAGAAGGCAATTAGTGCCTTCTATATCAATATATATATATCAATATATAATATATCAATATCAATAAGGGTTTAAAAAAGCAACTTTTATCAATTTTTTAAAAAATTTTTGTCTTAAAGATTTTAAGTTTAGTTAAGAAATGCACTAGTACTGAGGTTTCTGCCAGCATCAGGATAGGGAATATAGGACATTCTGATTAAATTTTGGAAATATAAAATGAACATTGCACACCAAAGAGAGGATGAAAAACAGGTTCTGTTACATTTTGAGACCACTTAAATCCTACTAAGTATATCTTCTTAGTTATAAATTTACATTTAAGAGATCTTATGAACGATCTCAACTGAAGCACAAAATCACTGTTGATAAAAGGCAACATGGCATAAAAGCAAATAATTGAAGTCAAAATCCAAATTTTGTTTAAGCAGCAGTAAGCAGTTCAGGAAATACACTCAGACTCAAACAATGTAGGAGGTAATCTAAGGTAGAAATTATTTTGATTATACCTGAATCATAAAGTCCAGGAGTGTTTCTGAATTCCCAGATGCAGATGCCACATCCTGGTTTCCCATTAGTGAGCTGTCAGGATATGTACCAGCAATTTCCCACATGCCTGTCTCCATGTAGGTGAAATCTAAGCACATGATCTTGTTATCCAAGGAGCAGGATCCAGGGTGTCTCCTGGTGTTCTCTTGCAGATAAACTTAGATGCAGCCTTTGAAGGAATTGCTGATGGTAGAGACAATTGCAATGGTAGGGTCAAAAAGGTGAGCCCTGAGTGTATAATTACAGGAGGTGAAGCAGCAGCAGGGAGGTCAGATTGCATCTGCACTTACCAGCAGTGCAACCTCTACTGAAATGCTAACTTCTTTCATGAGCATATTTCAGGGATGCTGCAGATTGCAAAGGTCTTGTCAGAAGTCTTTGAGGACACACAAAAATGGAAACATTTCACTGTAAAAGTCAAAAGACAGTAAGTCTAACTTAAACAACAGAAGGAAAATGCACTGCTTGATCATACTCTATATGCATCATTAAAATTCTGTTGCCCAAGAAGTTTACAAAGTCTTTGTAAAACCGACTTCCAATGAGATTAATAGACAGATGTTGACACTAGACATGTTTGGCCAGTTTTTGAAAGATAGTCCTTTGACAGAAGGGAAATTAATTCAGGGATTCTTTATTACAGAGGATGTCAAACTAAGTGATCAAAGTGTCTATATAAATTAATCTCTATGAAAAAGCTTTAAACTGGTTTTGAAAAAAACATTTGCTAGAAAATCCCCTCCTATTCCCAACATTTTCACCTGTACGTGCCAGGTCATGTATTGTAGAAATTGATGTTTTTTTAATGTTATAATTTCTTTACATGCCTCTGTGATCATTATCTATATTACATCACATAAAGCATGGCAATAATAAGCTTACTCAAATTACTCACATTCATCACAGTGTTTGCAATAACCTTTTTTTCTTTTTTAAAAAAAAGGAAAAGTTCAATACAAATTCTGTCCTCAATTATATTTAGTCATCCTTCGTGACATGTTAGATAGGATAAAAGAGATCAGAATGTGCCCCTACAGTCATCATTTATGAGTATTACATTTTGGTACCTAACCATATTGAGTATGTTATAACCAAGCAATGTACCTATTAAAAATAGCTTATATATGTTGATAAACTAGACATCAGCACTAGATTTGTGCTGTTGGGTAAGAATAAATCCTTCCAATGTCATTTTATGAAAATTCTTGCAGATGTAGACAAAGCTATCTATTTTGTTGACTGTACTATTTTCTTCAATTGCTTTAATCATAACTAAATTAAATTATATTTTTCCATAAAAATATTTTGAATATGGATAGCTTTCCTACAATAACTATTGCATGATTAACTCATATGCTGCAACTTTTCTACATTAGCAAAAGCAAATGTGATAAAACTGTTTTAATGAGAGAATTTTCAGAGAAGCTGGTCATTTGCATGATGCTCTCCCCGCAGAGTATTGTTTTTTTTTCTTATATCAATTTTATAGAAGAAACAGATTTTAAACAGAATAATCACATAGTGAAATAATCAAATTATTTGTGGAAGCAGGAGAAGCAAAAGGCTTTTTCCAAAACTGTGGAAGAAAATATTGTTCTAAATGTCAAGCTCAAAAATAGATTTAGCATTTTTGGTATATCCCCACAAGGACAACACAGACTCCTAGAGTAACGTGCACAAGCTTGAATAAAATTTGGGGATCATGGGAAAAAAAATATGCAAATTCACCCTTAACAGAAAAGATGAAGAAATCCTTCTACTTTGTCTACTGTCAACACACAGCTACACATCTCTCTACAGCAGAAGCTGTGCTTTAGAACTCCAGCTTTTAGGCACCTAGAAGAGTGAAGTTACATTTGTATTAAATGTGTGTTTAACCCCAGACAAGTGTTAAAACACTGAAGAGTGTAAGTCCGTATTTCTGGCATTGTCTTTGCCCAAACCTCATCCTCATACACAGTATAAATATTACTATCCCCATAAACTATATTAATATACAGCAATTTCCATGTGATGATGTCACATTTTGACTAGCACATTTAGGTGAGCCAATTTCTGTGACTTGATTAGATATCAATATCATGGGCTGTATCAGCATTTTGAAAGCAATGAACAACTCAGTGTAAATGAACTCAGTGAGATTATTTACGTTAATAGGAGATGATGGATTTTTGGATGCTATAGTGCTCCTCTCTGTACATCACTGACTAGTGCTTACAGTTAGATGAACTGCATTAACTTTCAAAAGACAGCAGATAAATACAAGTGTTGCTCTGAAAGTACTGACTCCTATTTTATTATGTTGGCCCACGATGCCAGAGGCAGATGCTGGTGTTGTAGAGATTGAACCTTCCACCAGTATTCCATTACATGTTGTTGCTGTGTGACAGATGGCAGCAGAGGGGCAGTCTGGCAAAATGGCATCTGACATGGAAGCATGTATGAAGCAAAGGTGGGTCGTTAAATTCCTCTTTGTGGAAAAATTGCATTCACTGACATTCACTGACATTTGCTGAATGTTTATGGAGACCAAACAATGAATGCAAGCACAGTGAGGCAGTGGGTGGTGAATTTCAGCAGTAGTGACCACAACAGCAGACTGTTATGAGTGAGGCATGCAGGCTCTTATTCGTTGCTGATGAAAATTCATAGATAATGGTAGTGACTATGTTAAAAAAGTTTTGTAGCTGCAAATTTCTCCATCAAATAGTGTTATTGTACTCTTTGTATCAGTTGTGGTTTACACGGAAATAAACAGGAGGCATTATCTTTGCAGTAATTTATGTACAATCAGTTGTGTGTAACTGTGTGCAGTGGCAACTTTGTGATTTGAACGTCCCTATTAAAGAAAAGAAGTTGTAAGCA
This sequence comes from Numida meleagris, assembly GCF_002078875.1. Taxonomy (NCBI): domain Eukaryota; kingdom Metazoa; phylum Chordata; class Aves; order Galliformes; family Numididae; genus Numida; species Numida meleagris. The sequence continues at coordinate 94,976,045 of NC_034411.1, read as the reverse complement.
GGAACAAAATAACCTAAAATGTACTACTGAGACTTGCAAGAGGAATATGCATTCTTGTATTCCATGAATTGTTTTCCAAATGAAGACCTAAAATGGTGCTTATTTATTTATTTTAAAGTAAGTATCTGAGACAGGAATATCCTGCAGGAAGTCAGGGTAGGAGGAACAGGAAAGAGTAAGGGCCAGGGCTGAAACAATCTTTAGAGCAAAGCTATATTAATGGGTGAATTTTATCTTCAGCTATTTGACAGCTTCCAAATTTTTGCTATCATCAGTGGGAAAAGACATTTTACTCCAACTCAATTAGAGCACATATTCCTAAGGAATCATAAAATCACAGAATCATAGAATTGCTCAGGTTGGAAAAGACCTCCAAGATCATCAAGTCCAACCGTAACCTAACCATACTACCCCAACTCTAACAACCCACCACTAGATCATGTCCCTGAGCACCACATCCTTTTAAACACTTTTAAACACATTCAGGGAAGGTGACTCAACCACCTCCCTGGGGAGCCTGTTCCAGTGCCTAACAACCATTCCTGTAAAGTAATTTTTCCTGATATCCAACCTAAACCTCCCCTGGTGCAACTTGAGGGCATGGAAGCTGAACATGAGAAGAAAAAAGTGTAAACTTGAGGCCGCTGCTGTTATTTTATATAAAATACATAATCACAAAAATAATGTTTTAAATATCTAACTGCAAATGGAAGACCTTGCCAATTTCTTTATGTTTATACATGTATTTAGAAGTGAAGCAAAAATAACTGATAGGGAAAATTATTTTTGTTGTTTCTTTTAATGTGTACTTTTTTTTCCCCCATTAAACCTATCTCCTCCGTACTTATCACGAAAGCTACAAATAAAAAAAATCACACCGCTTTTCAGATTTTTTCTTATGTTTTCCCACACATGTTGGGAAATACATCACAGCACTTGAAGTTAAACATTTCATTCTGAAATTGAAATATTTTCAGTAAATTAGTCAATGCAGCCTGCTTTATTGAGAGTCCAGGCAATGCTACATCCTGATCCAATTACTGAGAAACACTGCTGCTACCCATACCAGGGAGAAAATCTTGCTGATGAGCTCTTGTGCTAGAACTGCCTCGTGTCCATGTTGCTTTTATCTTTTTGTTCACTTTACAGTGGATCTGGGGAACAGAGTAATTTACAAGCCTGAAGCAATCAAGAAAACAATGGCCTAGATTGAAAAACAAAACAAATTAACAGAAGAGTCCAAAGTAAAGAACTCCATGATCAAAGGATATATAGGAACTATTTTTCACCAGTAAAAATTCAGTCACTGCTCTGCTGTGCTGGGGAAAGGGTGCAATAGCATTACAAATTATTCTTGAAAAAAAAAATGAGAAGAAAGATGCATCATCGTGTACAGATGCACTCAACAGAGTGTGGGAAAATACAAAAGTAGCACAAAAGTAGTAAGATCTAGGAACTATTATCTAAAGGAAGAAAAGTGTCATGGAATCCACTTATAGCAAGATATTAACTTCTATTTTTCTACCAGCTCTACAGCATGGCTCAAATATATAAAACCCTAAAAAACATTAAATAAAAGAAACAGTCGTACTCTGTAGCATAGAAGTGTGTAGAGAAGCTCTGCAGAGACTGCAGAGAAAAGAACTAAACTTGCATTTTACTATCTTTCCCGTGAACATTAAGTAACCACTAAATGTGATCAAACATACCATCTTATATCCTCAAATAGCACAATGAAACCACATGTCTATCCAACAGTCACGATCCCTTGAGCTCAAAAAGATCAGTCTGAGCCTGTTTTCCCTCCAGCATAATCCTGCTCTTTATTTCGTCCATCTCAGTTTAAACATGGATCCAAATTTTTTGCTAGTCTACTGAAAAAAAAATGCCAGATTCTGTCAGAAAATACTGCAGAGTTTGAACCAACCTCAAGCTATGTGACCTGAGGTTCATCACAGAATCACTATGCCAGACTAGAGGCAGGAGAGAAGTGACAATGGAGTCCATAGTTACTGGGCTGTTTGGATTTGCCATTCTCAGGCCCAGAGACAGAGATATGTTAATGATGGAAATGCATTTACAAAACAAGGAAAGGAGGAAAGAAGGGCAGGTAATTGCCAATATATTAGAAAAATAGGTATGACCAAGTATATAACTTAATCCCTGTTAAAATTCCTAATTTTTCAGCTGTCAGGCATTGTCCACTTACTTCACTTACACAAGGATGAAATTAATAAGACCAAGTCAAAACAGTAGCACTTTATTTTCCCTTCATGTTGATGTAAATACCTTTCTGGTGGGAACTCACAATGGGTTTACACATGTGTCTGACCAATCTGGTGGTCTTCTACAATGCAGTGAAGACACTGGTGGACAAAGGAAGGGCAAATGATGTCACCTACTTGGACTTTTGCATGGCTTTAGACAGGATTCCACTGTTAAAATCACCTTCAAAGAGCCCTAAATGTCCTGCAATTGCCACTGCTTCTGAAGACCTGCCTATATTAGAGAAAGTAGAGTTTTCTGCTGTGTCTACAGTACTAATACCAAATATGCTTTGTAGAAGGCAGATTTGTTTTTGCCTGAAGATCTTCTCCTGTATTTTATGATACTTTTCACATTAGAGGAATTAAATGGTTTTGTCATGTATTACATCCTGTGCAGCAATGAGCAATAATCTCTTTAATGCATCATTTTGAAAAATGTGCTGTTAAAAAAAAAAAAAGCCATTGGCTTTTGGTCACAGCTCAGTAGCATCTGATCCTGCCAGACAGCAGTGTCTAAATGGCTGTGAGATTGCAGATATCTGAGATTTCTAAGGAAAACTGTAATCAGCATGCAGCTCCACTAATCTACCCCTTTCCATTCTGTTCATATGTCATATAATAGTGGTAATGAACCAGGAAGTGCATTCTTGTAGACTGCACAATAGACATAAACAATTTATCATTTTCTGTTTAATTAAAGAACAACAATAAAAAGAAAATTATCCCTAACAATCCAGAATCTGCTGAAGGATTCCAGATTATCATACAGTTAGATGACTGCAAGGCCCACGGTGACCTGCACAGATGAGCACCAGGAGTCTAAAGCAACCCAGGTGCAAGACAGTAAAATTCTGTGAGTGACGCTGGTGCAAATTTGAGTTCTGATAGAGATGTTATGCAAAAATAATTTACAGTTTGAGATCTGAGGGAGGCAAAGACAAAAAGGAAATAGCTACAGAAAAAAAACTAATATTTTTAGAGCATTATTTCCTCCGCACACACATAGAAGCACTCACACGTGTGTGCACAGATTGCATTCTGTGAAACAAATTAACCATTGAAAAGAAAAGAGGTTCGACCACATAATTAGCAACGAGTTTAATTGCAGACACTAACCTTCTCTTTCTGGCAACACCCTCCAGTCAGGTTTTTAATTGGGCTTGACTGCGCCTTGTAGGCACAGCCAGGCACAACATGCAGAGCACAGTGAGCTGCTCTCTGGGAGCAGCACGCTGGTGCCCACATCCCTTTCTGCAGATGGCCAAGTTCTATTGCTGCCACACATTGGCACAAGGTTATCTCAAATGACCAGCAAAGGTTTAAGCTGCATTTCTTCCCACGTCGTCTAAAAGGCTAAGCACTTTGTTCATAGTGTGTGCCAAGTATTGAGGCTACAAAATGATGCTGCATGTAAACACACAGCGCAGCAGGCATGCTTGAATGGAAAGAAGCCCCAGGAAATCTAACTTCTATTTGAACTATATTTACCTTTCAAAAAGACTGCTTTCTATCGAGCAAGAAAACTCAGAAGAAGCAATGAAACAAGCTGAGGAAGTAAGGCAAGAGAACATTATTTCTCCAGGCATCCCTCAGCTTGCAGCCTGCCCCTGTCACTCAGAGGCTGTGATGATTTCCTTCATAGAAAGCCAAAGACAGTACAGGTAATCAGCTTCTCAGCAGAAATGCTGTTGCTTTTATTGAGGTTGGTTTTGGTATTTTTATTTCACCAGAATATTTGTTCCTAATTCTCCAAAGAAGTGGGTTTTAAAATGTAAGGGCTGTATCAAGAAGAATATTCCTATGAATGCCAGAAGTACTGCATGCCTCAGTGTCCTTAGCTGTAAAATGGGATTCAAAAGGCAAAATGCATCTCAAAGGCAAAATTCTTCTGTGAATGTCCACAATGAACAAAACAGGGAGCCCAGGATGGATACTCCTTCTCCATATCTTTGTCCAATATAGAAATAGCCATCTTTCAAGCAGATCAACTTATATCTCATCCTAAAATAATTACTAGTTTCTCCTACTTTAACTATTTCTTTACTTTTTCTTCAAGTTTTGACTGATATCTCATTAAGTATATCTGCCACAAATCATTCAGTAGTGTACTCGATTCCTGTTACTTTTCTGCAGTCCTTCAATAATTTTGTGAACGGGATTCACCCCTCCTAAAAACAGGTGTCAGAAAGTTATTTGTCTGGTATAAGTTCAATGTCTAGCCTTATCTATAGGCAATAAAGTGAGACAGTTACATCCAACTAAGTGACTTGTTCTACCTGTTTGGAATACCTACCTTAGAATGGAAGAATTGCCCTTCAAATAAGTTTTGCTCTACAGTGACTATTGAAAGTGTAAATATTATACTTTGCTTTGATTGAGGCTGTTGAAATTAGCCTGTAATATGACTGTCAAGTGTGATCAATTTATAAATTACAGATCATTTACTTGCTCTCCTCCTTGGTGATTTGTGTCCATGGTCATTAGGTGATCATCTGAGGTTATACCTAATGCATACAATAAAAGATCACTATACATGCCCTGTATATTTGGATTTCCTCCATATGAAAACAAACCAGAATATGAGAAATCAGGGCCAGATGTGGTGTACTGTTCAATTTTGTGGAGTTGTAATGTAACTGTCCAAGGCATACACCCAGATCCAGAAATAGTTAGGGGGATAGGGGATACCATGTACAGGAACAAAATTAATAGAGGATGAGTTTAGCTAAGAAAAAGAGAACTAAATAACAAAAGATGAATGACAAACCTCTATTTATGAACACTCATTACTGTGGGAATTTGTGTATATTTCATACTCCTGTTATAACACAAATATTTAAATTGAAACAAACAAAAACAGATAACATGACTCATTATAGAGTGACAAAATGAATTTTCTTCTTTTGTTTTCTTCAGCCACTGATACAAACCTGTTTAAAAAAAAGTAGCAAGACCATATTTTTTCATAGTACTGAATCATATCATAAAATTAGTAAAAATTTTATGATTAATAAGAAATATTACTCAGGAATTTTTTATCACCTTCTATCTCCCTCCCTTAGACTTCCACTTTCATTAATAGCACCAAGACTTCATCTGAAAACAAGGAGAAAGAGATCGTGAATGACTGCAAGATACTGGATGACAGAAAACACTGCTTCATTAATAGTAGGTACAGGCTTTACAGTGTAAATGCAGCCACATCTGTCAGAGTGCAATGGCTAATGGCAAAATTGTGCCCATTTCTCAACCTTATTTTTCTACTAGAGATTACCACCTCTGCAGAAGTGAGTATGAAATTGGGCATGAAGCTGCACTTCAGCCAATTCAGTTAATTCTGTCAGCTCAACGTATACATGAAGATGGTTTATATTAAAGATACTTGCCAAAGATCTGTGGTACCTGAGGTTTTTGTGACTGTATCCTGGGATAGGACACAGAAGTTTTATACTGACACAGCTCATCTAATAAAGCCCTCGTGCCCAGATAAACTCCTTTTTTTTTTTTCCTCTGACTCCTAAGGTGCATAACACCAGTAATTACCAGAGCATGACATCACAGTATAAATCACACAAATAAATTAAATGATGTTTAGGAGAAAAATGCTCATTAGAATCAAAAGATTCAACAACAATATGGCTGGATGCATTTTTAATGAAAAGAATCCAACTTTAAAATCTAATGATTTCAGGAGGGACTATGTCATAATTCTTGTAGTGTCTAACGCTCACACAGATAATATCCAATTTTCTCAGCTTGTAGTTGACTGATACAACTCTTTGCAAAACTTCCATCCAACTTTTCCATATTTACTAGTTAGAAGTTGTACATGGCTGTGGAATTTCTCTGAAGCCCAAAGGACTACAGCTACCTCAAAACCATGGAAGAAGAAAAAAAAAGAAACAAACATCAAAACACTTTCAGATGGAGTCCTCAGTTGCTCTGAAGACAATTGCATGATCTTATCAGGCTGGGACAGAATAAGATGCCATCTCTAACCTGTAGAGGGTCTTTGAAGATGTTCAGTCTCCGTTCTGCACTCCATAGCTGGAGCAGGACACCCAGACCTATCTGCTTTACTGCAGTCCTCACCAAGCATTCAGATAAAATATTTTGGTTCAGAAAACGAAAAGCTGTTAGGAAGATTTCTACTTGTGTGAAACAGGACATTCTTTAGCAGTCTTCTACATGAGCAGGGGACTGGTAGTGAGAACCGGAGGGAAAATAAGTGTCCATCCTCAGAAATTTCATTCTCTGGAAGCTTTTTCTGAAGACTGGTGAAAAGATAATACAAAATAATATTTTTCTACTAATTACAGGTTTTCCAAATATCTTGCCAACTTAAAAAATCAGTAGAAATGTCTTTATACATTATATTTTTTAACTCAGCCCTCAATATAAACTCTTGTGATTATCATAGTATTCCTTTATAATAACCATAGTACTAATTTTATTTTTGCAAAGAACAGGAACATACTTTCAGATTTTCTTTTGTGTTCTGTGGATTATTGTCTTTGTTTCTTACAAATAAAAAAGGAAAATCTGCGTACTTTATACGTATATGAAAGGTTTAAGTGAAGCATAAATACAGCTGACAAGCAGAAACGTGCACATAAATTGGCATTCAAATATGGTACAATCAATATGGTGCCTTCGAATCTCTCTCTTTCCTAGTTTCTGAACTCTAGGAACATTCTGCAAGCTGAAGCAATACCTTTCTCCAGCATACTGGTGCTTGCATTACATAAACAGTATTTGGCTTCTTTCTTCCATCGTAGCATCTGCTCAGCTGACAGTCCCTAGCGTACCGGCTTTGTTTTGTCCACGGCACCAGTGATGAGTAACGGATCTGGCTAATCTTGATAATGTATGATGTAATTGCCAGAGGGGTTTAATTATCAGAACATTACATATGGGATTATTTTGTAGTGCAGTTTTTAGTTCACTTGCAGACAGTTCTAAATTTGCAAGACCTATGATAAATTTTAGCTATCTAATAAACTATCATTATTAACACATCTCTAGAAGTACAGAGAGTGAAGAAGCTCAGCTTGTTGCTTATAAAAGCAAATGATCTATGTCATTTCATAAAACTATCATCAGAGCACTTCTGGGTCTAACATAAATCCAACTCTCCTACCAGAAGTAAACATAAAAATATTTGTAAGGTTTCAAAATCACTCAGCAATGAGAGAGGCAGTAAAAGGTTTTCTCTTTTTATTTTTTTCCCCTGCAAAGTGAAAGTGATGATTAGCCAGTACTAGCTCCCTACCAGTGAGTACTTTTAGAGTCTGACTCTTTAACACCATTTCTCCTTGTCTCAGGAGAACCTCAAACTGAGAAAGTGGGATTGCCCTCTGCCTGCCCTGAAACAGCACAGAAAAGGCACTATACTTTGCAAGCTGCCGTGGGATGTGATGATGACTGTCATCCACAAGTGACACAGGCAAAGGAAACATCAGCTTTGTGAATAGTCTCACACACAGTGCAAAAGCATGTTAGGTAGAAAGAATATTCAGTAGGAAAACTGGCAGTACTGAGCACCCTAGGGTAGATGACTGGAACCATTAGAAAATACAAAAAATAAAACAAAAAAAAACCTGCAAAAAAAAAAAAAACAGTTAAGTTTCTACATATCCTTTTTTCTTACCTCTTCCCACAGCCAGCCTGAAAAAACAGCAGCTTTCTTAGAACCGAACAATGAATAGTCCCGAAGTTCTTGCTGTCAAAAAGAGCAGCTTTTCCTTCACACTAGTTGTGACAGAGCAACTACAGGTTAGGCCTCAGCAACCCTCTCTGCTTCGACAGGCAAGAATGTAGACAGGCACACATGTTATGAAACAGCTGGAGATGCAGCCCTAGACATCTAGCTCCCCTCAATACCATTCCCAGCTTTACCATCGACTCTTTGTATGACAAGAAAAAATGTATTCCATATTTTTAAAGAAAAAAAAAGTCCCCTGTAATTTTTTTTTTTGTAATCTGAGGAACCCAGAAATCCCATCTCTCATTGGTGATGCAGGACTGTGAAGATTTGAACACCTGTGTAAAGCATACACAGTACTTTGGCCTTCATGCCAAAAAGATCAATTCCTTTTGACAAAGTTCCTATCCAGACGTGTCAACAACTGTCAGACCTTGCATATCTGCAAGTGATCTCTCATTCAGGTCACTTATGATGACTCCTTAAACTTGTGTAACATAGGAGTCATTTTTGACAGAGATGGTGCTATACCCACCTTCTGCCCTTTTGCTTGATGAGGGATTGCCATCAACAGGTGGAACTGCCAAAGAAAAGATAGGAGTGTTTATGGTTTCTCTGACTAATATATAGCAGTGAGGCTTTGACCATCTCACTGACATGTACCACAATATGTCACACCTACAGCAGGTTTACATAAAGGTGAGGCTTATCTTGCAAAGATAGAGTTTACTCTTTTAAAGAGTTTACTTGTAACTAGTGTTTGTTAGCTTCCTCCTATGAGATATGAAGTTGGTGACAAATAGCAGTTTCCAAAGAGCACCCCCTGTCCCTGCAATTGACTGCTCACAAACCCACACAAATATTGTGTACTGCTCCTTCACTTGTGAACTGTGATGCACACACTTGAATAGAGCAGCTTGAAGTATACTACAGGTATAAAAACCTGCTTTGTCTTCTAGAACACTCAATAAAAAACAGCAGAAATACATTCTGTATAGAAATAAAAAAAAAAAATTGTTTTAAACAAAAATTAGAGTACATTGGGTTGAAATTAAAAAGTCTTATTTCTAACACCTATGCAGCTATTTCTAGTTTCCCCCACCACTGCTGTGAAACATGCCCTAGCAGCTGCTGAAAACTGCTTTGTGGCCCAAGCAGGACACCCAGCAGCCTTGTTAAGCAAGCATCCTCAGGAGCAGGTCATAAGATGTTTTTCATAACAGGCCTTCCAAAGGGCTGCAAATAGAAGTTACTATGAAATAAGGCTCTTTTCAGCATTATATTGTTTTAAAATAATGTTCTCAAGCCCAGCCAGCTTAAACACAGAGCCATAAACACAGAGGTGTTTGGCAGTGCTTTGGCATTTCAGGTTGCGTCAGTAACACCCATCCTTCCCGGAATCGTCCACAGTGTTTGGTGTGGTTTTTGCTGATTGAAGAAATCTCTTGGATAGCGGCATCAGCTTGCTCTTGGGCACTGAAGTTCCTCCAACAAATGTGCATGCTTTAATGGGTGAATTTTTTGCCACAGTGACCATGCTTCTAGTATTGGAACTGCCACTGGAAGAGCCTGTGCTAAGCGAAGAAGCCTGTAGTTGTGAAACTGCGAGCTTTCACTGGCTGCCTGGGAGTTAACAGAGAGTTTGTGCATGAGCCAGCTTTCATTGGTTGTCGTATCATATAGTGATAGGACAAGGGGGAATGGTTTTAAGCTCAAGGAAGGAAGGTTTAGATTAGATGTCAGGGGGAAGTTCTTCACAGAGAGAGTGGTGAGGTGCTGGCACAGGCTGCCCAGAGAGGCTGCAGATGCCCCATCCCTGGAAGTGTTCAAGGCCAGGTTGGATGGAGCCCTGGGCAACCTGATCTAGTACCAGATCTAGAGGTTGGTGGCCCTGCCTGTAGCAGGGGAGTTGGAACTTGATGATCCTTGGGGTCCCTTCCAACCCAAGCCATTCTATGATCATTCTATGATTCTATGATTCTTATCATAAAAAACTTTTAACGGGTAGGGTTTTCTCACGTAGGTGTGCCACTCTACTAGCAGAACCATACCACTGCTGAAGAAGCTCTGTTCTGTAATTGCATGAGTTACTCTGATCTGCAGGAGAAGACGTAGTTACGTTTTTATGTTGCTAAAGCTGCTTAGACACAGAACATGGCTCTACCTTGTTCTTGCCCATAAAATTTTACTCATTTGCAGACACAAAAATGCTGGCTGTCAAACAAAATGTAATGGTGATGTTCTTGACAGAACTTACTACAGCATGGTCTCTAAGAGGGAGACCCTTACGATGTATTTCCCAATGCAGAAGATCCAGAAGTTCTAAATTCCTGCATTTATCTAGGGCATAAAAACAAGCTGTCTTTTACCTTCTCCAGGTTTCTTAGCTCACTGAGTGAAAGAGCGAGTACACGTCTCAAAAGGTTTAACTGTGGAAGAGAATTGGAAGCTGTGAAGCCGTGATCAATTTTATTTATGTTTGGTAATATTTTACAGCACCATAAGTCTATTTATATTCCTCTTTTTCAATCAGTTTTTGTTGTAAATTGCAAATCTATTAGTTATTGATCTTACCTATAGGCTGCTCTAGAAGTAATTGGAACTTCAAAAAGAACAACTGAAAGAAACAAACATAAGCATACTGATAGAAATAACCAGCTTGCCTAATTGTAAGTTTCTGAACTGCTTTCTAATGGATTAAGTTTTAACCAAGCTATCTATCTGGAAAAGACATAAAAGATTTATCAGATTAGACACTAAGGAACAATGTACTTTCAGTTTAATTTTAACTCTGCTAGTAGTATTCTTTACTGCTGTGTGTTGCTTCTTTCTATTATAAAACTTTGAATTTATTATAAGATCCATAGAATTTAATTGATGTAATTCTAGAAGTGCTATTAAATAACAATAAATAATGAATAAAAAAGTCTGAACAGATAAAAGTGCCCTAGAGTCAAAAAATGTATCAAAAGTTAAAAAAATCAGTAACAAACTACATTATAGTGAAAGTATAATTACAACCAATGCATTGCCATCCGAGTGCAAAAAAGGGGAGTGATTGTGTCTCTGTATCCTATTACACTCAAAGAATACCCAGTTGATCAACGACTGCAAAAAAGTGAGTAACTTTCTCCTTAATTGTGTTATGGTTTTAAATCACTGAGGCCAGAAGCTTTGCAAGCTTTGAATTAGGTTCGCTATTTATACAGATAATGAGAACAGTGATGAGTCAAATGTTTTTTAGATGAGATTTAATCACAAGGGCTTCAGAGCAAAAAATCAGCCTGAACATAGATGGACTAGAAAACCTCACTGAGCTAGGAAATGAAAGTATTTTACTACTAGGTAAAAGACATTCTCCCTAATACAAGCACTAAGCACCGTAATTCTAATCACAGATATGCTATTTGTTGTAATTCTAGAAGTGCTGTAAACATGCAGACTCACGAACTTACATAGATAGCCATTTCCACTGCTTCTCTCTCTAAGTACTCATTTCAGTAAGTGCATTATAACAATTTTTAAATAAATGAGATATTGTAAACACAGTTTACAATCAGAACAATTGTTCTGAGGGAACAAATAGTAATACAGACTAAAGTAAGAATTGACTTCATGTGGTTAGACTCTACAGAGATAATGAAGACTGCAGTAGAAAAGCTATTCTGTTTCATTTACCATTAGAAAAGTAATGTCTTCTTATCTTACATCTTTGTTAGACAACTCTGAATAAGTAAAAATAAATAAATAAACAAAAAACTAGTTACTTATACCACTGATCTACACTTGTACGGAAGCCAAGTATTTATTTTTTATTAGTAGAATTTCCATGCTCACTGAGTCATTACAAAAAGAAAAAGACAAGAAACTGATTCCCACAGTTAGTCTTATAATATGAAAGCCAAGTATTTCCTTCCATGGGATGCCTGGTACTTGAGGACAGTCTGCACTAAACACCGTCAAGTATACACAAGCCTTGCCAGGTAGGTCTCACTGAAATATCTGATTTCTGAAAATTCCATTATGGGATCCGAGAAATGCGTAGATGTGGTACTAAGGGACATGGTTTAACAGGCAACACTGGTGGTAGGTGAACAGTTGGACTAGATAATCTTAGAAGTCTTTTCCAGTCTTCATTCCTTAGTTTTCCCTCTATATTTCTAATTACAGGATCATGGGCTAAAATATGAAAAGTTGTACTTATTTTCTTTCTGTCAGTTTTTGACCCAAGAGAGAAATGATATTTCTGATGGTGGTGGTGAATTTGTGTTTTTCATTTAGGGAATGCTTTTGTGTTTTGTTGTTGCTGATTTTGTTGGTTTGGCTTTGAATCTGAAGTAACTGAATCAGTAGAATATGTGCTTTTCTGGTTTCTATCAGGTTGTAAATTTGTAAAACAATGTCCTATAGTATTTCTTTTCATCTGCTACCATTATTGTTATTATTACTTAATATTATTTGATCTCACAATGCAGAAGGAAAGCTTGAAAAAATTTCAAAAATAATTTGAAATTTTGTCTTGCATCAAAAATCAGTTGAGCAAAATTACAAATCCTGAAAGTGAAAGCATACATTTTGTGTTTAGTTTAGCTAAAACTTTCTCAATCAAAGCTGTATATATATGAAGTTTATATAAGCTAATGAGTCCAAAGAGCATTTTAGCAGCTATTTCTAGTATTTACAATACTGGAAATGTTATAGTATTTTTAGTATTTGCTAGCATACTATTCCTAGTATTTGCAACACTGCAGCCTTTGCAGCCATTTTTTCTTATTCACACTTCCATTAAGCCTCATATTTGATAATACCGTTTCACTGTAGTGTAGCAGAGTAAAATAAATATACATATATTTAAGTAAAACATTTATTATTTCAATAAAAAAACTGAAATAATTTTCACTAGGGAAATGTGACAAATATATTTGCTGGAAGAGGAATAAATTGGGATTTTTTTTTGTTATATTTCATGAAATAGCAACAAGTTCTATTTCAGCTTTTGAAACACAAGTCTCCACGTGGAATGTGAAATACTATTAAAATCACTTTAAATATTTTAAATAAAATAAAGATTTCAATAGCTATCCCATACCAAAAATTAAAATCATATTCAACCAAAAATATACATTAGAACAAAAATTAAATCCCATTTTTGCCTGATGTAGCCATGCCTCCAATTCTGTTTTATTTCTGTATTTCCAGGCATGATATTCCACAAAGCATACAGCACTGTTATCCACTTAGAAGAATGAATACATATTCAAAATACACAATTTATGAAGGCTCATGTATACATTTGGAATAATCAGCTTATGAGTTAGAAATGCTAACCGTCTACCTCTAAGTTAAATATGGCAAATTTCTGTTGAGAAATATAAATTCTCTGCATGTAACAATGCACTACTGAACATATCCCTGCTGTGTATGATCTTCATAAAGTGCTGAGTAGACCTCATGTTTGTATTTTCATCTTTTGCTCATATCTTTTAGATTCTTCCAATTGCTTTTGTTTTATTCTCATTTTGCATTTTTGTTAAATATCTCATTTTCCTTCTCTTTTGAATCTAATTTCCCATGGGTCAATGAAAATGGAACATCAAAACAGCAGTGTTTTGATAGAGCTGAAATATAAATTTGAGCTTAAATCTGTATTATGAGATTATATATGACTTTTACTTCATAGATGTCTTTAACAGATTCCTTAAAGCTGAAACAAAATAACATTTATTTCATCATTATTTTTTCTAATTTTTCAGAAGAGTTAAAGCTGGTGATTTAATATTATGAGACTGATGTACTGATGTCTGTTGTTAAACAGTTTATGTATTGAACTCAGGTGTCTCTTATGTATTGAACTCAAGTGTCATTTAAATCCTTAACTACTATAAAAGCAATAGCTTCAGCAGAAGCATAGACTCTGAACTGCTGCATTTAATAATGAGTTAGGTATTGCATAAAAGATTAGGTATGAGTTTATGGCATCTGAGCTACCCTTTTTTCTGTCTCCTATGAGTGCCCTTAATGAACTCTGAGGGTCCGTCTAAAAGAACGGGTGCAGGCAATGATTTATTCTTCCCTTCATAGTCTGAACTGGTTATAAACAAGTTAATTAAAATCTAAAAGTCAAACAGAGGTTTCAATGTAGGCTATGGCCAAGCTAAAAAGTTTTATTAGTAAATGCATGCACATTACCTCTAAAACAATTGCATGGTTTACAGCTCAGTCTCTTTAGCTAATTTGTTGCATCTTGTCATTCTTGTCTTCTAAACTAGCATAGAAAAATTGATTTTTCTTGAATTAACCTCACTATTTTTGAAAGCAGAGATATCCTATATGTTGCACGCTCCAAGGGTGCCCAGGCAGAGACTAGCTCAGTGTAGGGAGTTTTCATCAAATTCTCACCTTGACTTCCTGATAACTAATTTGTCACATAGACAAGTCATGACAGGCTGAGAAGATATCGGTAATTTGTAGAAGTTGTTCTCCACTATTCTTGCTGCAGAAATTAAAAGTAATAATAACTCAGTAATTTGCAGGCTTATTATACTGGGAAGTCATTCATTAAAGACTTTAAGAGTGTAATGATGGTGTCATGTTACTGTTAAATCCAGCAGTCCTAAGAATAATCACATTTGTGTGTTCACTGTTCTGTATGGAATACAACACACATAAACGGAGGAATGTAAAAATATAGCCAGTTTTTTCCTTTCTGGAAATTCTTTCCGCCGCCAGAATCTTGTCTAAAATTTCTTTCTTACTCTCTATGAATATTAAGGATAAATACAGTTTTGCCCAGCTAATGCTCCATGAAACGGCCCTGGCATTTGTCGATGGTATGTACATGGAAAGTCACCATTTTACTTTCTGCAAGAAATCACTTTTATGATTTTGTTGTTGCATTCATTCACTCCCACGTTATTTCTACTGGTTCCTCTGTCACCCCCTGAATTGAATTGAAGCTCTTCATCGTCCCTTCCTCATATGAAAATTATAGTAAACTGTATGCACATTGCTTGTCTCCAGACCAGCTTTTTTGTTCCCTTTATCCTTTGCTCTACATTTAGATCTCGCTCAGCTGATACTGGAGCAGCAGCATAAAAGAGCTCTATAGGGCTATTTCTAAGCGTGTGAAACATATTTGCAAAGCAGCGTTGCTATCATTCTTTCTCAGTGGAAATCCCAGAGGAAATTTGTACCCCACCAAGCGCCATGAAGAACAACAGCTGGTTACCATTGTGGCACTGGAAAGTCAAAAAGCACAATGAGTTGAAAGGTTTATAGAGACATAAAATGCTGGAATGTCACACAACAGATCAGTGGCCTAATCAGGAGCTAATCCTTGATTGTGACCCGAAGCTGGGTAATATCATCTTTCTGTATTTAGGAGCAATAACATAAGACAGGGCTGGATTTTGCAAGGTCTGAACCTAAAAGCTCAAAAGGTTTTAAGACCTCTGAGTAGCTTTTCAGACATAATATTTTTATGACATCTGTGATCTCCATTCTTATCTTTGAAAATATTTTGTGTTTAAAACATGCTTCAGGATGTTTTTCCATTCCCTTTTTTACTCCCTGGAAACTGCAGCTAAAAATGCTGAGTGCATATAGAAGTATTTTTCTAGACTCTGCTGTAATGCAACTATTCTGACTGAGAGTTTCTAATAATGACTAAGTGGTAAAAAACTTCAAGGCAAAAGTATTCCAATTTCCTGTAAAAGATATGACTGGACTACTGCCATAAAAGCTAATTCACTTTTTAATGACCTAAAGTGGTTATATGTAGAGATCCTGTTTATTTAGCACAATTTGATAAAAACCTTACAAAAAATTACCATCTACACACAGAACTGGATCTTCATTTCTACTGAGCTCAGAAACATATGCAGGTGGGTTCATGCTGAAATTATACCTGAAGAGTTCCTTCAGGGAGCCACTGCTCTGTTGATTGGAAGCTGAATGACTTCTCTTCCCCTTCAGCTAAAGCTAAGACCTCAATGCTACATCCGATGAGAAAAGCCATTAGGATACACAGGAGAATATCATGCCACAAGGGCTTAGAAATAATTTTGAGATAATGGCAAATTTGTTCATTTTTTTCCTATATAGGAGCAGCAGACCATTATTTTTAATCCCCAGAGAGAAGATTCCTACTTCATGCAACATTGTATTCTGTATTCTTTTGAAATAACTTGTTGTCCAATGAGTCAGAATGTGGTTGGGTTTGACTTATGATGTCGTTGTAAACGGAGAGCAGCTGAATGAGACATTTCTTACCAGAGGTTAAAAGATATGAAATCCACAGATAATATACCTAAGCAAGTGCAAGACATTCCTGCAGATTTGTGTCTATATATGTAGTTTATAGAATCATAGTATCATGTTGGAAGGAACAAGGGATCTTTCAAAGAATCATAGAACCACAGAATATCCTGAGTTGGAAAGGACCCTAAAGGATCATTTAGGACAGGATCATATGTATAAAAGTACTGTCCAAAAAATCCTTTAACTCCTGCAGCTTGATGCCATATCCACTGCCCTGGGCAGCCTGATCCATGCCTACTGCCCTCTGGTGCAGAGCCTTTCCGTAACCCAAACCTGCCCTTCCCCTGACACAGCTCCATGCCGTTCCCTGTGGCCCTGTCTCTGTCCCAGAGAGCAGAGCTCAGCGCTGCCCCTCTGCTCCCTGTGAGGAGCTGCAGCCGCCACGAGGCCTCCCCTCAGTCTGCTTTGCTCTGAGTTGAACAAACCCCTCAGCCACTCCTCATGTCTTGAGATTGTAATGCTTGACATATTTTAAATGGGCATTTTGTAGAAAGGGTTCCTCCTCTTCACTGCTTTCAAGAAAACTGAGAACATTTGCTATCTTAAAATATTCAGAGGGTGGTGATCTTAAAGCTTTTTTTAATTATAAATGCTGTAGTCATTGTGGTCTGTGGCAGGGTTATAAGGAAAGACAAACATGGCTGTAAACAAAATTTATGATAGTGTGTGATGGGGTCAAAAACAGAATCATAGAATCATAGAATGGCCTGGGTTGAAAAGGACCTCAAAAATCATCGAGTTTCAACTCCCCTGCTGAATGCAGGGTCACCAACCACTAGACCAGGCTACCCAGAGCCACATTCAGCCTGGCCTTGAATGCCTCCAGGGATGGGGCATCCACAACCTCCTTGCGCAACTTGTTCCAAGAGTTTGGGATGTTCATCAGTTTAGGTCACTTGAATATTTCACAGAATCACAGAATTGTAGGGGCTGGAAGGGACCTCT
Source organism: Numida meleagris (assembly GCF_002078875.1). Lineage (NCBI taxonomy): Eukaryota > Metazoa > Chordata > Aves > Galliformes > Numididae > Numida > Numida meleagris. Next base: position 94,958,810 of record NC_034411.1, on the reverse strand, counting down.
AGAGATCATCAAGTCCAACCTCTTTGCAAAGCAGGCTGCCTACAGCAGGCTGCACAGGTAGGCATCCAGGTGGGTCTTGAATATCTCCTGAGAAGCAGACTCCACAACCTCTCTGGGCAGTCTGTTCCTGTGCTCCATCACCCTCACTGTGAAGAAGTTCCTTCAGATATCAGTGCAGAACTTCCTATGCTCAAGTTTATGGCTGTACCCCCTTGTCCTGTCCCTACAGACTACTGAAAAGAGGTTGGCCATGTCCCTTTGACTCCCACACTCAAGATATTTATAAACATTAAGATCACCTCTGAGTCTTCTTTTCTCAAGGCTGAGCAGACCCAGTTCGCTCAGCCTTTCCTCATAGGGGAGATGCTCCAGACCCTTTATCATCTTTATGGCCCTCCGTTGGACTCTCTCCGGGAGATCCCTGTCTTTTTTGTACCAGGGAGTCCAGAATTGGACACAGTACTCCAGGTGAGGCCTCTTATTTATCTTGGAACTCTAAGACACCAAGGAGCCCTTCTGCTTGCCTAGAAAATGCTTCCCAGGGGGTCCGTCCCTCCCTCCCTCCCTTCCTTCCTTCCTTCCTTCCT
>NC_034411.1:94920264-94958178 GCF_002078875.1 Numida meleagris | reverse complement strand
CCTTCCTTCCTTCCTTCCTTCCTTCCTTCCTTCCTTCCTTCCTTCCTTCCTTCCTTCTCTGTATTAGACTATCAACATGACATTTAAAGAGCAAGTGACCAGTTTTGTCTTTAATCTCTGCTTTCATGTGTGAAGACTAATAGGCACAAAATAAAAGAAAACTCTTCCTCTTGTCATGCATTTCCCAGAGCTGAGACAGAGCACACCTTCAGAAGGGAGAGAATTTACTGGACCATTGTTCATTATGGAAGATTAAAAAATATTGAGATTCTAGCAGGATTACTTTAAGACAAACTTCTCAAACTGAGTTGTCTAGTAAGAAGACATCCTTATCAATGAAATGACATTTAAACATGGGATGAATTTAGCTTTACACATAAAAACACTTCATAACTTATGACTATTACAAGAAACTAGCATTAAATTCTTGGCTTTGAGCAAAACTGTTTATAGGAGCAAGGTTTTTAGGAGGAAAAATGGATGATTATAATACGATTCACTAGAAAGGTTAGGTAGGGAATAGTTATAACAATTCTACTGCTAAATGCTAAAGCATCAGCGTGAGAGACATTTGCAGAAACTTAGGAGTAAATATTAAAAGTTGACTTTACAGTATAAAATCGATTTTCCTGAAGGTGGGGTGACCAATGCTTATTCATATATAGTTGCCTTCTAAATTGATACAGCAGTAGAGAAAATATAGAGTTCAAAAGGTTATCTGGATCTCCTTTTATTCTCTCTATTTTAAAGGATTTATGGAAACTGTCACTGACAATGCAAAGAAGCATTTTCTCTGGGTATGTCTGTGGCTTGTTTTGACTGTCTCTAGATTGTATGGGGAGAAAAGTAATTCATCAGTACTTTCTAGCGGAATTACTGAAGGCTAGTCAAAGAAAAAAGAAAGGCTTTGAATAAAGTGAGACATTCCTTAAAGGTAGAAGATTTGGTCAAGTATGAAAGAAAGCAATCTTAGGCTCAAAAGGTTATTAGAAGATCTAAGAAGCCTTGCTTCCAAAATCTCTGTAGCACTATTAATAAACATACTTCAATGCGTGAAATATGAAAAAAGATTATAAGGATCAATGTAAGAGAGCACAGATCCTTTGCAATAACTTGTTTAATTAAAAGTGACGTTACTGTTGATTCTAATGCATTGAAATTGAACATGCATGATGATAGGAAGTAGGTTTTGTTGGTGTCAGGAATGCTTTTTTCAAGATATGTTTCATGTCGGCCTTAAAGACAGGAGTGAGGAAGCTTTGCAGTTCTGTTGTTAGTTACAGAATTTGAAGAGGAGGTATTACTTGATTTTGAGATTTCTTCCTCTGACTGGTTTAATAGGACTTATGGAATACATTTAATAATGAGTGACAACTGTATTTGTTAATATTTTTAACCTTACTTGAAGCAAGAGGCAGATTTTATCTGTTTTAAAGTCTTAAGATGTTACAACAGCTATACAGATCTATAATAGAGAAGACAAAAATGAATATTTCATTATATTTTACGTTTTTTACCAGCAGAAAAATTCACTCAAATCTGTGATATTGTAAGAAAGACCTGGGCCAAATTTTGGTTGAATGTGAAGAAACTGGAGGGAGGTGGGAGTGTGAGAGATGCTTAACTAAAAAATATTAGTGTAATTGTTTACTATGCTTGTTTTGCCAGGGATTTGCCTAAGCTTGAATCTATGCTTAACACTGGAAATGCAAAGTAAAATTTCTAGGATATTGAATCCATGTACATTAAATTGAAGAATATCTGAGAATGTGGAAAAAGTCAAAATATAAGAAAAAGTGGAAGAATGTAGTTCTGATTTCTGGAGCTGAGTTTTATGTATACTATGTTCAGTTGTGTTGACAGGAGTCTTGCTGGAAACAGAAGCTCTTATAGATTAAAAAAAAAATAAAAAATGTGAGCTTCATCTCTGTTCCTAAAAGCAGTACACATACATGCATATGTGAGGAAAGTAATTATTTAATCATAATTAAGAAGAAATATGTATATTTGTATATACATACAGAGATGTATGTGTGCTTGGATTGAAGGGGACAACATCCCCTCTTCTTTGCACTCTATCTGACTAACCAGTTGCTCAGAACAGGAAACTTCAGCCTCCTCTTCCACGAACCAAAAACCGTAAATTGCAATGGGTTTTGATAGACACTTGTGTATAAAGAAAGATGAAGCTTGATGGAACCATTAACAATAAGGAAACTTTAGCTATGTGTGGGATTAATTTAATGAATTATGGATAGCTTTATCCAAGCTAGTTGTCTATATTTCTTTTATAGTCAGTGGAGAGCAATGAACAAGCCTTAGAACATGATTCATCTCATGCCAAAGATGGCTAAAGCAGAAGCACATCAGCAGTGTTGTAACTATTTCCCCCCAACAACCTAAAAGAAAGCCTAGGAAGACTATGCTAAGGATGAATGTTTGCATTAAAAATGCATTCCTTTAGGTAAGATTAAGCTTCTGCTTCCCTGAGGGTGAGGTTCAAAGAGACTCTCTGGTTATTGGTAATTCTGCAAATACTCAGAAGTACAAACTAGCCAGGCAGCACAATGTGAGCTATAACTGTATAGATTTGCACTTGTTGATCTGTCCTCCTTTCTAGGTTTTTATGTTCTTGTGCATGTGATGACTTTTTCTCCCTACTATTTCAATTGTCTATTTCTATATTAATGTGCACAAATGACTACTATATGGATTTACTTGGCTTGGTACACCTCTGTGCATATCATGAGTGCCACTGTCCTTGTCCCTCCTGGAGCTCTTTTGGAGCTGTTTCCCTTGCCCTGCAAGAAGTTACACTGAGTTCAGGAACAATATTCCACAGGTGAAAAAAAAAAACACCAAAAAACTAAGCAGATTTAAAATCGGCAGAATACAGCCTTGAGAAACCTGTTCTTTCATTCTTATCCACATTATGCTGTTAATGTACTATATGAACCTAAAGTATGGTGACAATTCAGGGTAGAATAAGAAAAGAACAAATTCAAATTTTAGGTAAACTGAATCAATTCAAAATGGCGTCATCTGAGAATATTAATTCCAGTATACTTCGGCGACTTGCTGAAGTAATCTCAAGCACCACTAGATATATATCTTTTTTTTCCTGGGAAACTGATGAAGATAGAAGCAATTCCAAAGACTGATAAACCTTGTAGTGTACTCTAGACTAGTTCCTGGAAAAGTCAGGAACATTTCATCTCAGAAAAAAATTCAGATACTTTACGAACTTGTCAGAACAAGCAGATTTATTTTTATAACAGAATAGCAAATCTCGTGCTTATATTCCTGTCTCAGGCTTTACATTGTTTTAGATGATACAGCCTTAAGAAGCAGAAAAAAAATGTGGTTACGAAAAGAATCTACTGTAAAGAGAAAAATACTGGAGAAAAATATTCTGAAAATTTTTGTTAGTGGTCCACATTTCCAATAAGATAAATGGATCAAATGGGGTCTAAGACATGTCTGGTATTATTCATTCTTTTCAGTAGATTATAAAATATAGAGAAACAGAGAGTACAAATATTACATTACATGAAACATGTAACAAGTCAAATTGTGAAAGGCTACTAGGTTAGAATTTCATCTATCTTGAAACATAGGAGAAACATCCTGAGACGTTTCACTGTTGACAAAATGATAATTAAAAAAGATTTATGAGTTCTATGTAGAACTCTGATTTGTGCAGTGCCTTCATGTATGGATGGAAAAAAAATTATAGACAAAAGCATTTTAAAATACTACTGCTATAACTGTGCTTCTTTTAAATCAATACAAGAATGTTTTGGGTAGGTATTTAATTTAGCTTTGTTTCCTGTGCTTTTGTGTGTTGTTTGGTTTTGAGTCTTAAAATAGAACACTGTAATTATAATCCACTATGAGCTTTCTTACTATGGAGCAAATGGAATTGTCTTTCACCTCAATTTGTAGATTCAGTCAAAATAAAGTGTATAGAAGATCTTCTGTTTGTTTTCCATGGCTTCATAATAATGTAAGTGTGCAAGGTAATGGGTTATGAAAATATGGAGACCATAAACTAGGCTTACACAGCCTGATAGGATGCCCAATGTAGCAACTGAGTTTAAGAAAATTATGAGAAATGTAATTCCTAGGCTTGCCAAAGAGATTGCTGTCCTAAGACTGGTATAGCAATAATTGTAGATAGATGGAGCATTAATATGTAAGTCCCCAAATCATTCATTTCACAAAAAGAACTGATCTATTGCCTCATTAAATAAAACAAAGTAAAAAAAAAAAAAGTGATCAGAGATCTGACATAAAACATCTATTAGTATGGGAGAGGAACAGTCTTGTTTTCTTTTTTTTTTTTTCTGTTTGCTTTTTGTTTTCTTTTTTTCCCCTCAGTTTTAAAAGATCTGAAATGCTTTGAAAGCTGTAGACAATCCATCAAAAATGGTGTTTTTATAACTAATTCACATGGACATTTCTGATTGTTTGAGGGTACAATGTCTGATGGTGCTGGAGATCTGCATCAGATAAGAGGAGACATTTAGACTGGATATAAGGAAGAAGTTTGTTTGTTTGTTTGTTTGTTTTTACAATAAGGGTGTTAAGGCACTGGAACAGGTTGCCCAGAAAGCAAAAAGGACTAAAAAGGACTATTTACATTTAGTAAAACATTTTAGTAATGTTTTACTAAATGTTAGCTAAATAATGTTAGCACTAACCCAGGAAACAGCATAGATCTAATCCTTAATTTGAAACTGAAGGTATATTGTGAACATACCACAATGTATTATCATGGTACATGCATTTATGATGCTGATGCACATTTGTGATGTACAGCACTGAAGAGAAGAGATGCAACTCAACAGAGATAACTAAAACATTTTATTGTGGATTTTGTTTGCTTGTTTTAATAAACCAAAAGTGTAGTCTGGCAATGCTCAGAATGAACTGGGCCATAGTCCAATTAGGTCAAAGACATAAAATTCCATGCTACAAAACTATATACATCTACTCATGTCAAACATTTGAAAACAAATACGTTGATTTTCCATATACATGCTTTGCAACCTATCATTATTTAAATGTGAATCTCAGTGAAACTGAAAGTGAATGCAGAATCGCTATTTAGCATGTAGCAGAAACAAGGGAAAATTTTAAAACTTATCTTAAACATAAATCCTACTGCCTTAAATAGTGCCTATATATGTAATAAAAATACAGAAGAAAGCCTCTATTTGGCTTTCCCTACTAGGATCACTGCCGACTGTCAGACTTCATGCCGTATGCCAGAGTTTTATTCTGAGTGTTTTCTCCGTGTCACATTAACTAAACTCTTGCACAATTATTTCAAAGAATGAATCAGAATTTCAATCACTTACACACTGTATTTTCAGAGTGGCTAACTGTGTATTCAGTTGGAGACATTAAATAGATACAACCACATCTAAAAAGAATGCTTTTTCCTGTGACCTCAGCCGTCAGAAGAAGAAAAACACAGCTGGGAGCAGTATCACAAAGCAGACGACCTAGAGGAAGAGAAGGCTGCAAGCTGTGCCTCAGTAGGGCATGGACAGCTGCAGAAATGGAGCTGCAAAGCAGCCGGTTGGAGAAAGCCAAGCCAAGCAGTAGCGTCGCTATGATAAAGCTGTGGGAAGCTTTTTGAAGCTCTGACATGACTCCCCAAGCAGCATGGTCAATTGAAAGAGAAGCATTGCCTAGGGCACAGTGGACTGTAGAAGCTCTGGGGAGGAGAGGTAAAGCATGTGCATGCCAAAGGGCAGGAGGCAGCTGGGCTACAACAGGCATTGAGAGGAATCACTAATGGCCTGCTGACCCAAATGGTAAAGAAGCAAAGCCAGGGCTGCGCTCAAAATCAGGGTAAGGAAAGGTTAGTAATCCATTTATGCAGCTGGTATGAGTGTCATGTGGATGCAACAAGATAACAGGAAAGGGAGCAAATTAAACTTGATTTTTTTTTCTTACTTTTATTTATTTATTTTTGCAGGGGGAGTGTGTTTCCACAGAAGATCTCTGGATGAGATAAGATAGGGAGATCGAATACATATCTGGGAGGAAGCATGTCAAGACTCATCAGGGCAGTACACTAAAAAGAAATGGTGCCCCTCTCAATCTTATCAGACAATAAGATCTAGCATTGAGCAGACAGCCAAAATCCAATCATAAAACACAGCAGTCCTCCCAGGCTTGCTTTCTCCTGTTATTTGATACAGTGGTCCTTCCTATACTTGTAAAGAAGAAAGGAAAAATGCAGAATGCCTCAGCGATCCAAATGGACACAGGTAGAAAGACCCTCCATGTGACTAGCATGGCAAATCCTAGACCAGCAAAGTTTTGCTCAGTGAAATTATAGAGATCCATGTCTGACTCAAAACCACTGTGGCAGATGCATATAACCCTATCCAAGCTGACCATGAGAAGGGTCAAACTCAATCCAGTGGATAAATTCATCATTAATACAGCAATTCAAACAAGAAGTTGTAGCTATTCATTCTCCTGGACTCCCATCCCTGCTGATTTTTCTGCCTCATTTACTGTATAAACTGTTCAAAGCATATTGCTTCAGTTTTTTTTTCCTGTAAAATTATGCATTGACAGTCTGAAAGCAAAAATAATAAAAATAATATACGAAGGGAAAATATAAACACCTTGAAAAGTTTTCAGAGCCTTTGAATCTGTACAGAGCCTTTCCAACATAGGTGAAAAACAAGAGGAATTGAAGTGGTTGGCAATATGCTACAATACATATGTGGATTTGAATAAACTCAGATTGGAAGCGTCTAAATGTTGCTGCAGTAGAAATACTTCAAGAGCCTCCACAACTCATGCAACAGTTCTAGTACAGACCAGTTAAGCAGATGCGTGGATTATAAGAGCTACTGCTAAAAATTAGCACTAATTGACAGCTCTGTGTTTACATTCTCAACTGCCCAGCAAAAGAGTAAGCAGAAAAAATAATGTTATGAGGTGGCTTAGGTTGGAAGGGACTTTAAGGATCTAGTTCCAACCCCTCTGCCATGGCAGAGTTGCCACCCATCAGATCAGGCTGCCTAAGATCCCTATCCACCTTGGCCTTCAGCACCTCCAGGGATGGGGTGTTCACAGTCACTCTGGGGAACTTGTTCCAGTGCCTCACCACCCACTCAGTAAAAGATTTCTTCCTAACATCTAACCTGAATCTCCCCTCTTTTAGTTTAAAGCCATTTCCCCTTGTCCTATCACTATCAGACCATGGAAAATGTTGGTCCTCCTTCTCCTTGTAAACTCCCTTCAAGTACTGGAATGCCACAGTGAGGTCTCTCTGGATCCTTCTCTCTCCAGGCTGCACAAGTCCAACTCCCTCAAGACCTTTCTTCATGGAAGAGGTGCTTCAGCCCTTTGGTCATTTTCATGGCTCACCTCTGGACATACTCCAACAGCTCTGCCACATCCTTCCTGTACTGGGAGCCCCAGGCCTGGACGCAGTACTCCAGATGGGGCTCACAAGGGCAGAGTAGAGAGGGACAATCACCTCTCTCTCTCTGCTGGTCACCCCTCTTTTGATGCAGCCCAGGGTACTGTTGGCCTTCTGGGCTGCAAGAGTACACTGCTGGCTCATGCTCACTTTTCCATCCATCAGGACCCCCAAGTTCTTCAGTGCAGGGTTGCTCTCAAGGAGTTCTTCTCCCAGTCTGTACTCTTATCTGGAATTGCCTCTACTCAAGAGCAATGCCTTGCACTTGGCCTTGTTAAACGTTATTAGATTCTCATGTGCCCACTTAAGCATGTCCAGATCCTTCTGGATGGCATTCCTCCCTTATTTTGTTTCAACTGCACCACTCAACTTAGTGTCATCAGCGAACTTACTGAGGTTACACTCAATCCCACTGTCTATGTCGCTGATCAAAGCGTTGAATAGTTTTGGTCTCAAGACAGATCACTGTGGGATACCCCTGTCCTCCCATCATAGCTGTTATGTCAGTCATGGGCTAGAGAGGTCACTGTAGATGGACAGTATTTGAATGAACTCTGTATACTTAAATAACTTCTAGAAATTTTTCAGTTAAAGTTCTGAGGGATCATTTTTAGTATAGGAAAACTTTCCCCTGCATTTCTTCAGTTTTTCTTTAACTGTCATTAAAAAGTATATGAAAATGAGACATTCCTTGTTATCTTTGCCTCAGATTTACTAACTTTTTAACTTACATTTTATACACTAATTAATTTATAAAATAGATACACATTGTTTTTACCCATGGAGTCATAGGTAAAATCATTGAAGGAAAAAAAAAAAAAAGAAAGCCCCTACTTAGGAAAAAAAAGAAAAAAAAGGATGAGAGTTTAGATGGTGAGGTTTTTTTGCTTCTCATATTTTTTTCTTTTTTTTTCCAGGGGGAATGAGACAGAATAATCTATCCATTTTTTCCTACCTTTTTATCTGTTGCTCTGAACATTGCTGAAGTTTACACTATCTGAGAGCAACATCCTCTTGAATATTAGTCATTATGTACTAAATTCAAAAATAAGGATTTAGAGAATATAGTTAGACCACCTACAGAATTCTGACAAATTTCATTCATAGCCTACTACGGCAACACAATTCAAGAGAGCTTAGAATGGCTGAATTCTGTTTGCAAGAAAGTTTCTTGGAGAAACAGCCTTAAACCAGGAGACCAAAACAGTCAGTGTTGAGTCACCTATCTTCATTAACACTGTTTATATTTTGGAAGTGTTACCTAGACTGGGTTTAGTCTAGTCATCTGATTCTAACATTTACAACACACATGTTATTTGAAACTATCCAAATGACCTAACAATAGATCAGACTTTTATGAGAATTTGCATTTTGTGGGCACTTCAAGCACAGTTTTTAATTTAATTTCCTCTGAAAAGAATTGAGTTATTGCTCACCAAATGCATGTGCATCTAGTAGACACTACTGGGGCATTTGCTTCAAAACTATGCTATTAATGTGCTCCAAAATACTGACATATTTGCCATCTCAAACTATCTGTCTCTACAGTTGTCAAATGTCATTCCTCATGCAATCATGTAATTACAAAGTCTGACTTAACCTTTTATAGAGGTATGGATGCAGTCTGGTTTCTTGGTATCAAATTTAGAACATTGGCATCCCAACTCTCAAATCTTAGTTAATTGCTAATCTGTATTCCTGTTTCTATCATGAAGGTTGTGAATGGCATTAACATAGACTTCCTCCTTCAGTGTTTCTTACCAGTTACTTTAAGTGATCTCTGGCTCTGCATGCTGGCCTCTGAATCACATTCACATACACATACCTTTACATACAGGTTTTCCAGGGAGCCAATGTGATTAACTCAGTTTTGCAGATTTTTCTTTGCCAATTATGCACTTATATCAGTGAATGGGTCTTAGTATGCCCCAGTGTACTGGATTTCACTGAAAAGCAACCAATTCTTCTTCTCATCTTCAGATCATATATGGCTGATTTAACTCTCCAACAGCTGTGAGCTAAGTCAGATTTTCTAGGCCAGTATCTTGTTTTGTAGTACTGTAGCTAGGAGAGACCACTGCTTCTGCCACTGGCTTTTTAAAATTCCATTTTCATTCTTCAAGACACCATATTATCAGTCAAACTTCAGATATTAAATATATGTTTGTTTGTTTGTTTGTTTTTAAATCCAGTGGCTAAATGTAAAATAACTTAAACTGCACTTCATTTTCCAACATTCAATTGAGTAATGGAAATTACCCCTTATCCTGGGGAATTTTTGCAAAGTAAGGTTGTAGCATATTCTGGGGTTCCTAGGTGATGATTGGGCTTTCACAAATATGTATCATGGTCTTAACGTGGTGATGAAAACTGTTTTGAGAAGCAGTTTTCACCCATAAATGGTGCAGTGAATCAGTCCACTTCTGTGCAGCTTTGGAAATGAAAAAGTCCCTTCCATTCCCACAGTGAGTACTAAATGGCAAAACTGGTATGTGTTGCAGTTCAAGTCATGTTTAGGGAAAAAATCCACCCTGGATGATGTAATCTAGTGCTACATGTAATGAATAATGACAGTGGAAGCCATGCCAAGACCATTCTGCAGCAGATGGGCAAGGCAGCTAATGTTGCAGAAGTCTGCCTTCACTAGAATGTATCCTATTCAAAACTATTCTTCTGTAATAATATTCTGGATCTCTCTATATCTACATGTGAGTGTTCATTTATTTTTGTAACTCAAAATTGCTAAATGTAAGCAAAGCTAAACTGTAGTCTTAGTAGGAAAAAGAATAAACATCCAGAGTGCTTACTAATCAGTTATATTTTCTGATTACAAATTAAAAAACAATATCAGTATTTTTTCAGATTATATATTCTGGGTCCAAAACCACTTTCAAGCTTCTGAAAAGAGGTCTTCATATTATCAGGATATCTGAAGATAATTAGAATTAGTAAAAAAAAAAAAAAAAAGGAATTTCTCATTAATCTGCCTGTGAAAGAAATATAGCCAAAAGAAAACTTTCCTTAGCACTGGAGACTTACACACATTGTATGTACATGTGACAAACAATTAATATAAATTCTGCACAGTGATTTGCAGATCAACTCAATTTTATAATCTGAATGCAAAAGTAGCAACCTTTTCACAGGTTATGCATTAGCTTTCAGGACTTAAATACATGTATTTAAGCAACCTTACTTCACATAGCTTTTTTTTTTGTCTCACAGTGCTATTTTACACTTGCAGGTATGCTGGGTGCAGGTGCGTATGTGCTGGCAGTGGCGGCTGCAGACTCCTCTCAGGCAAGGCCAGGGCTGCCTCATGTTGGACACAGTTGTCTCCAATGGCCCCATTGTGGAGCAGGATTGTGCCCAGATGCCAAGATGCCGGCACCTCTGGGAAATGTATTTAAGAAATGGCAGAAAATGTTGGACAAGCAGAACTGGAGGAAACAAAGTGATAAACAGCCTGCAGACACCAAGGTAGAGAAAAAGAGAGGACATGTTCCAGGCACCAGAGCTGGTGTGTTCCCTACAACTGCTAAAGAGCCCATTCTGGACCAGGGGAAAAGTATGATGCTAAAGGAACAGCATACAGAAACAGTTATGGGCTGACTACAGCCTCACATTTGCCATTCCACTTGCACCACGCAAGGTGGGGAATGAGGAGCTGGAAATGAAGGAGTGAAATTGAGCATTGAGGACAAAATGAGGGGTAGGTGGTAGGAAGGTCTTGTTTAAACTTGTTGCTTATTTTCTCTGGCTAAATCTACTTTACTTGCAATAAATGCAAATAGTAGTTTTGCATGTGAAGGTAATTGGCAAGTGATCTCACTGTCTTTCATAAAATCATAGAATGGTTTGAGTTGAAAGGGACCATAATCATGACTTAGTTCCACTCCCACTTCCATGGACATGGACATCACCCACTAGAGCGCATTGCTCAAAGTTTTTCTATTTTATTTTCTCCACCTTTATAGTTGAGGAGGCAGAGTGGGAAAGTAACTAGCTGGGCATCTGGAAGTGGGCCAAAGTACACCCATCATAACAGGTATTTCTTTAACTGAATAGTTCAAATGTTCTGTGTATTTAAAAAAATACCAGTTTGCAAGGAAGAAGAGAAACTATGCCCTAGACTGTCTGCCAGGGTTCAGAAGTAAAAAAGCATGTACAGGAATATGTATAAAACACCTCTTGTTTTATGTGATTTTCAGTGATAAGGTAAGACCTGAAAATGAATGAATGAAGAATGTGTCATTGTGCTCAGCTCAGCCTGAGGATAGAGCTTGAAGCAATCTGGAAGTTAGGACAGAGCAGAAGAAAAATACAGGAATAGACGTATGCATTATACACCCAAAGTAGCTTTTTCTGTCCTTCGCATTCAGAGATTTCCGTAAAATCACATTCTTCATGACTGGTATTGGAAAACATCTCTGCAATAAACTCCAGTACTCCTACTGACACTGAAACACTATAATTCATAGAATCATAGAATCCTTAGCGTTGGAAGGGACCTCTAGGGCCATCTAGTCCAACTGCCCTGCAATGAGCAGGGACACCACAGCTAGATCAGGTTGCCCAGCTGGACCAGGGCCTGATCCAGCTTTCCCTTGAAATGGACGGGGCATCAACCACATTACTGGTTAACCTGTTCCAGTGCATCACGACCCTCACTGTAAAAGAGTTTTTCCTTATATCTAACCCAAATCTACTCCTGCTGAGCTTGGAACCATTTCCCCTTGTCCCATCACAACACACCCTGCTAAAGAGTGTGTCCCCTTCTTTCTTACAGCCTCAACTTTTAGGCTTTAATAGCAGAGCTGTAAATCTGGAGTTTAGTGGAGCCAGACCCCCTGAAGAGCCCCATCTCTCTCGGCCTGTACACATAGGGAACGTATTCCATCCCTGGGATCATTTTTGTGGCCCTTCTCTGCACATGCTTCAAGAGATCTATGTATCTCCTGTACTGAGGACTCCACATCTGGACGTAGTACTCCAGGTGAGATCTCACCAGTAAAGAATAGAGGGGCAGGACTACCTCCCTTGACCTTCTGGCCAGTTCACAGGTTCTCACTGTGCAGGAAATGCTAGCTTATTGCTCATTCCAAGCAGAAGTGGGAATACTAACCCACATGGCCAACAGGCAAAATGAGGAGTACTTTAAAACTGTTCTGACACAACCCAGTACAGTTTAAGCTGTGTTTAGACAAGACTTTGCACAGCACTAAGTTATCATAATGTCAGATATTCTAGCCTGAGTCTCGACAGGATTTCTCACATATATTCTATCATCAAAATACAAAGGACTTGCATTTTTACACCTGCTTCTTAAGGTCACAGAATCACAGAGTTCACTGTGTACTTCAAGGAAACAAAATAACATAAATATCTAGTTAGAATCCAAACAGAAAGCAAAAAGATAGCTTTTAAAATGAAATTAAAAACTCTTGGTAAAATGTTAACATATCAAGGATGGAGGGATATCACTCACTATTAAGGAAATGAAAAACTAAAAAAAAGGCTCTGCCAAGAAGAAGATATTGTCCTTTACAATCATTCTGGCCTCTGTACGTTTTTAATGGATAGTTCAAAAAAAAAAAATCACAGAGGCCGTGCGTGTAGACCCTATGGCATCTGTTTAAGTTGTCCATAATCTTTTTTATTATTATTATTAAAGACCTGCATCAATGATGTGCCCCATTTATCTTTGTGCATTTTCTATGAAGTGGCCAGACATACCATTTAAAAGCTTGACTGGATATGTGTCAAATTCCACCTGGAGGAATCCTTTCACTTCCTGTAGGGGCATGTTACACTGATCTTTAGCCTGAAATCTTTCTTTTTTTGCAAAATGGCATTCACTTAAGAAGGCTGTAAAAGTACTGTAGCAGTCACATGGTCATTGCATTTTTTAATTCTCTGCCGGTCACTCAGTGTTGCATTAAAGTTATACCGCAAGACCAAAAGTTCACAATAAATTATAATATGAAAATACTCTCATCTTAAAGAATAGCAAATTGAGATTTTTCTTTTTAGGATAACTGAGCCATCTACAGGAGAAAATCGGCTATCCACTATTCTTATTTCAGACAAAAACCCAATCCATTTAATGGGAAATGTGTTTTGCAACCAAATGTGTGAAAATCAAGACATTCAGAGAAGATTACTTGGGAAAAAATGAAAACAAATTAATCTGAAAACACAGCATGGAACTGAGTTTAAAAGTATAGTATTAAAGTGGCTATCAAGGAATATATTTAGATTCCTTTCATTATGTGCATTTTCTTGTAAAATGATAGTGTAGGTGGTTAAACGATAGGGCTTAGCTGTAGCATATCAGCATAGCTGCAACAAATAAGTAGTCTACTGTCACTATTAAGAGGATAGATACTGATGCAGGAATATGTGAAGATAATGAGACTGTTTTCAGTGGGAGTTGGAATAGACCATTTCTGTGTTTCAGCTGAAACCTTTAATTTACCACATAAGATTGAAGTTACTCAAAAGAAAAGTAAGGAATGCATTGTGTATCACTTACCTGCTAATGACATTGGGAGCCGTTGCTCTTTTGTAGTTCAGTTTGAAAGAGAGCAAACAGAGAAGTAAAAATGTCATAAAAATATTCAAAGAAACTTAGTCAACCAATAAAATAGATTTAAGGCTTGCTTCTTCTTTGCACAACATTAACTTCTCCTTTCATCAGTAGACACCATGAATAACTTCTTGATAAGGGCATCTTAAAAGAGAGGAAATCCAGGGGAAAGACAGATACAGCGTTGTGGTGGTTTCACTCATCTCCTTATTATTACTACTGACAGGTAACTGAATTTCTCCTTTGCCTGAAGCCATACCACCGGAGGTTCTAATCTTGTCAGATTTTATGTGCTAAGCATGGTTGAGAGAGCTCTAAGGAATACCAGGTACAGCAGGAAATGGTTATTCTTCCTCTTGACTAGTGACACTTGCCTGTGCAACACTGCAGCTGTTCTCCAATGCAGCTTTTCTTCCCAGTGACTTATACTTCTAAGAGAGTAGTAGTAGTATAAAATATCTTATCATAGAATGGCCTGGGTTGAAAAGGACCATAATGATCATCTAGTTGCAACATCCCTGCAGTTGGGCAGGGTTGCCAACCACTAGACCAGGCTGCCCAGAGCCACTTCCAGCCTGGCCTTGAATGCCTCCAGGGATGGGGCATCCACAACCTCCTTGGGCAACCTGTTCCAGTGCATCACCACCCTCTGTGTGAAAAACCTCCTGATATCTAACCTAAACCTCCCCGGTCTCAGTTTAAAACCATTCCCCCTTGCCCTATCACTATCCACCCATGTAAACAGTCGTTCCCCCTCCTGTTTATATGCTCCCTTCAAGTACTGGAAAGCCACAATGAGGTCTCCCCGGAGCCTTCTCTTCTCCAAGATAAACAAGCCCAATTCCCTCAACCTTTCTTCACAGGAGAGGTGCTCCAGCCCTCTGATCATCTTAGTGGCACTCCTCTGAACTTGCTCCAAGAGTTCACATCTTTCTTGTGCTGGGGGCCCCAGGCCTGAATGCAGTACTTCAGATGGGGGCTCACAAGAACTGAGTAGAGGGGGACTACCACCTCCCTCTCCCTGCTGGCCACTCCTCTTTCAGTGCACCCCAGAACATAGTTGGTCTTCCGGGCTGTGAGCGCACACTTTTGGCTCATGTCCAGCTTCTCATCCATCAGGACCCCCAAATCCTCCTCTGTAGGGCTGCTCTCGAAGGGTTCTTCCCCCAGTTTGTATAAATACCTGGGATTGCCCTGGCCCAAGTGCAGCACCTTGCATTTGGCCTTGTTGAACCTCATTACGTTCTCATGGGACCACTTCTCCAGTCTGTCCAGGTCCCTCTGGATGGCTTCCCTTCCCCTTACTGTATCAACTGCACCACTCAGCTTGGTGTCATCTGCAAACTTGCTGAGGATGCACTTGATGCCATCATCTATGTCATTGATGAAGATGTTGAAGAGCACTGGTCCCAAGACCGACCCCTGAAGGACACTGCTTGTGACCAGCCTCCACCTTAACATAGAACCATTAATCTCAACACTTTGGCTGCTTCCAGCCAACCAATTCTTAATCCACCAAACAGTCCATCCTTCAAATCCATACCTCTCCAATTTAGAGAGAGGGATGAGGTGAGGAACCCTGTCAAAGGCTTTGCAGAAGTCCAGGAAGATGACATCCATCGCCCTTCCCACATCCACCAATGCCGTCATTCCACCTTCTGTGATGTGATCCAGAAGATCGGCCATCAGATTTGAAATCAAAAAGTATGAGCTTATCTTACATTTCTGCTAATTCTTTCTGATTGGAATTGCATCAGGAAATGACAACTAGGTGGGAAGATCAAGGACAGCCACCCATGGACCCCACCATGCACTCCCTCAGCTCTACTTTGGCATGCTGCATAATACACCTTCCATGAGAAGAGAAGATTCTTTTCTGTTCTTTTTTTGGTAAAACTTTTAATGAATTTACAAACAGGTACAGTCTTTCCACATGGTGATCAAATTGATCAAAGTATGGACAAGCAAGAGTTCATAAAGTGATTTAGGCTATGGGAAAGACAACTAAAGATCTGCAATATGATTTAACTTATTTTACTGCATTACTATGACAGAAAATATTAAATAGACTTTTAATGATATTGATGTTTCTCCAGAGTGGCAAATAGGGATGATGTGTGTTTATGTTTCAACCGGATGACTACATTCGATGAGTAGACAAGTTCTCAGAAACCTTAGTCTGAAGCAGGGAGAAAGAATATGAGGTATTGTTTCTTGGACTGGTATTCTTACTGGAATCATGAACTCTGATTTTCCTTTCCCCAACTTTCCTCCGTCATCACCTTTGAATGCCATACATTTTATCAAGTCCTAGATTCTTCGATGATATAGAACATTTCCTGAAAATGGTTAACAACTTAGTTGCAAGTCTCCCTTGAATCCTACTTCAGATTTCCATTTAACCTGCACACCAGGTTTAACTTTCACTGGTGGATTGTAAAGCATTTGAGAAACATTCACACAGTTCTTTCCACTAGCTTTGCCTTCAGATCAATAAACTCAGTAAGAGAGGCTGTTATAAACAGCTAGAAGGTATTTTAAACATCACACTTCTTCTTGCAATGATTATCTATACTCAGGCATGCCCCACTACCCCAACTTTTAGGCTTTAATAGGAGAGCTGTAAATCTTGAGTTTAATGGAGCCAAACCTCAGTTCTATTGATGGAAATAAAAAGTGATTCTGTCCTGAATTTTCTGACTATATTTTCTTTGGCTTGACTGGCCCTTGCATTTTAGATCACTTCCTTAAAGCTGATTAATATAACGTAATCCAGGAATAGGGAAAAAATTTACCAAGCCAGTTTTATGTAACCTGTCCATTCCCACATGTTCTTTACTCAATTGTCCTTATTCTGTGCCTACTAGTGTCTCATAGACACTTTGGCAGTTAACTAAGATGCCTTCACACTCCCCTTTTCTGAGCTGTCATTTTTGTTAAGTGGTCAACTCAGGTGATACTTACATCATGTCATTTGGTTATTTGTCTGATTTTACAATAATTCTTGTCGTAGCCTCATCAAATACATAGTAAGCTTTGGCACTCCAAAGTCATTACCAATTCAAAACAATAAATACTGAAATGTTGGGTCTCAAACAGAAGCCAGTAGTGAGTATATAAAGTCCACAGCTGTGTAACTTGTTGTGCCAAGTTGTAGGTATTGAATAAAAAGAGAAGTTCTGCTGGACACCCAGTGCAGGATTTGAACTGTCGTAGCTAAGAATAAAGAGTATTCAGCCTTGAAGATTTGCTGAAGTTAACTTCTATTAAGTCAAGATACAAGTATTACTGCTTGGAGAGAAAAGCAAAAACAAAACAATAAATGAAGAAACGGGATATAAAGATAGGCCTGCTTTCCCAGACTGTGGTCCTTATTTACATGAAAAATTCATATAAAAACTGAATTCCTAGCTAGAAAAGCACCGGAAGGATGTACAAAATAGGTAGAGAAACATTTTTTTTCTGTCATAGTGAGAGAAGTAAATATTAGGTGATATTTATTACTTTGTGGTCTCTTTTATGTAGTGTTAAGGACATTATTTGTATTGATTTGTTTCAAAGAATTTCCACTTATTTTTAACAAAGCTGGTGTTAAATGTGATGTAAGTGCAAGTGGTGAGTTCAAAGTTGTGATGATCCTCAGAATTGGGAATCTGAAAACACTCATTGTCATTACCCAGTACACAAAACATTTCTGATGCATTATCAAAAGATAACAGCGCTTTCCAGAGTGGGGTATCCACTGGTAATAAAAGGGTCTCTGGAAGAGATCTGTTGCAATTTCAGTAGCTTCTTAGCATATAGCAGGAGAGTGGGAAGACATCTTAAATCTTGAAGCAGTGTAAGTAATAGCTGCCCACATAACATTTCAACTATTTAATGTTACAACAATGTACATTTTTATAAACTTTGCAAATACAATGTGCATATCACTGCTCTATTAGGTTTTGCACTCTTTACCTATATTTGTAGTCACAGCTGGGCTCCAGCTTCGCAAAATGACTCAGACCCTGCAGTCAGATCAACCCTGGAACACCAGAGTCTCAGAGGGGCTCCTCACTGGCATTACTGTGTGCTCACATGACTCCAAGTGACAGAAGTAATATCATAATCTCATTGTGTTAGGTTCTTTCTATACCCATGTCCCAATTTTCATATTTCTGTCAAACAATATCAAATACTTGGGACTTGGAAAAAACTGGTTATTAATGTAGAATACTGTTATGGAGCAGTTGGGTAAATATGAAGTAGATTTTGTTCCATTTAGACATGCACAACTACTTTAACAGGGCTACTTACAGACAGATACTGGAAATGGTGCTTTCAGGAAATTTTAGCTTTCATATTATTGCCTGGGGGTAAGTCTGAACAACATATTAACTGAATATAAAAATTATAATGAAAGAAAAGTGTATGTACAAAGCAAAATTTTCTGCTGCTTACACAGCTTCCCCTTCCATAAAACCTAGCACCCGCCCGCCTGATTGAAGCGTGTCTTCCCCACACTGAAACCTTGTGCTCCTGCTAAAAAAAAAAAAAAAAAGTAGATGATTATGTAACAGTGCCACCTGGTGCCACCTGCCAAAACAAAAGCTTTAACATGGAATTACAATGCAAACAAAAGGCATCAACACATTTTATGACATTAAGTATATAATAATATGTTATTTCGGCCTTTGTACTGCGATAGACTTGTTTTCCATTTGATATATGATTTACACTGAGACCAAGCTTAATGGTGATTCATCCATTCTGAGGGAGAATTACTATTAGTCTGAACTGCAAACATACAGGAAAATCTCTGAATCCTCATAAATTCCAAAATTATAGACTGTACTTGTATAGACTAGTAATTATGTTTTCTGTTATTCCTGATATCTGAAATACATTTACTACAGGCCTTAATATCTAGTCACCAATTTAAAAGTATATAGATGTATATGGAAGCTGATAAAACCAAGATACTGTAAAAGTGTTTGGGAGGTAAATAACAGTGTGAACAAATTCAGCTAAAGTTTTGCAGCATCTGAAAACTGAGACTTTATTTTATCTATTCTGTCACAGAGAAGTGTGGCATAGTAAAAACAGTTTCTTACAAAATTTCTTCTTGAAAAGGTAATTTCCTCTCAGATCAGCTACCTTGGATTTACTTTTCACTTATATATATATATGCACACATACCGACACATGCACACACATAAATTTATATGCAAGATATGACCATCAGCCATTAAAATGTTACTACAACTCCTATTAACTTGACAACCCTCTTGACCTCCCATGGTAGCACCATCAGAACCACAAGAGATTTTCTTGTTTTCAGCCTTGGCTGTAATAACATGAAGCACAGAAATACTTCGTTCCAGGCACCAGATGGGCTGGTAAGTTTATTCTAGTCTCTTACCACCAGCTTGCAGACACAACAGGCTACAGATAACTGTCACTAAAAAATACTTATTGGCTTTCAAATGGTTGTACAAAATCTGTTACTGCAGTATGTTTCCATTTGTCCATAATTACATTAAACCTTTAGTTCTTGTAATTGCAGAAACTTGAAAGGATTACATAATGAGGTCTTCCCAGGCCATGAGCTCGTGCTCTTGTCTCCTTGTTTTTACAATGTTCATCTTGAATGGCATCAGACTGAAATGAGCAGTGCTCCCTAAAGATGGAAAAAAAGACATACTGACCTTAAAATAAAAGTTCTACACAGGGGTATCCCATCAACTTCCATGTCCTGAAGGATATTTTTTCTTCTTTTTTTTTTTTACCTCTGTGACAATATTTTCATCCACTCAGTCTATTGCTTTGATCTTTTTGAAGACTACCACCCTTTCCACGCCTAGCATTCTCACTTTTGTCCTAATGTGAAAGAACAGTCAGATAAAGTCTGCTGTGGAAGACATATCTTCTAGCAGCAGATAGACCTGGGTATGTCCAGCAGCTGATCTATGCACTAAGAGCCAAATCATCTAGATTTGATCATCCCAAGTCTACTGTTTTCTACTTCCAAACTCAAAGCTGATTCAACAGACATGAAAGTCACCGTTTTTCAAAAAAATCAGTACCCTATATCCATAAATTCCCCTTTTTGAGTTGAGGAAGGACAATGATTATTTAATCTTCCCTGTAACAACTGGTTACTCCATTTTTCTTAACTGGGGCTCAAAGCCAGGAATTCAGTGACAGGACAGTGACAGGAGAGCCTGACAGTGATTGTGTATTCTTAACTTCCTCTGGATTAATAGCAGCTGGGGAGGCCCAACATCCAAGTCTTTTTTTCTTCTACTTACAGACTGTATGCCTATCTTCTATCCTTTTTCACTGAGTCCTAAGTTTTCATTATTCCTATAAATGGTTGTTGTTGTAGGATATTTTCCATTTTGAATCAGTACTGGAAAATCACACTTAATTTTAAAATAGCATTAAGAATTTCAAATCAGAGTTGGTTTATGTGATTATTAAAATGGTCTAGTCCTAAAGCTGAAAATTTAGGGGAAGGAAGAAAAATAACAGACAAGGTTGAAAAATGGGTTATTATTCAGGGATCACAGACCTCTAAGGGCTAATCACTGACTGCTTTTATTATGCAAAACGGCATCTGGTGTTCAGCTTCCACATTTGGGATAAGTGTTGTCTAATGAACCTGCTATTCTACACTTGCTTTCTACTTTTAATATCCTGTTAAGCACATTGATGGCTTATCTGCAGTAAGAATCAGAGTTTTAAAAGGAAATAAATGAATCCATCCAAAGGTACAGAAATGTAAATCTAGTTATTATTTAGGTCACTGACAGGCTACCTATTAGTTTGTCTCTTTTTAGGAAGAGCAAGAGATGCACAGATGTGAAAGGGGAAAAATGTCACAGTTTTGATTTACTTTCTTTTCAGTCTTTGCAGCATGGCCTGTGGTGCTTTGTCCACAGAAGGGCCAGGAAATCCAATCCAATGGGAAGAGCCTAATTAAAGACGAAGATTGTAATGCCAATTTCCTTAAGTGTAAAGTTTTTTTTTTTGCAGGACCCGTCATACCTACAAGAGCTGTTGCAGGGGAGACTGCTACTGACATTGGTGGTGGATTTTGTGATTTGATAACTCTAATTAAGGACTAACATATTTATCCTTGTCCTGCCCCCTCCTTCACTCTCCTGCTTTACGAGGCATTGGAAAGCAGTGTTGAGAGCCAAGCGGGTCTCTTGTGTAGGACAGTAGGAACATGAGCTGCGTATGAGACAGATGAGCCTAGAGCTGGAAGGGTTATGCTGTGGGAGCACATGGTTTGCATGTTAAATGTTCAAGCCAAGAGCATCCAAAGCATGGGTAATATGTGAATGACTCTAGCTTGTACTTATTTGTCTGGAAGTGGGACAGTTCACAGGAGATATCTCATGGAACAGCAGAGACAGGACAAAAAAATGCTGTCAGACTTCAATACTGTCCTGTGAAGACAAGTGGAATCTTGTCCTCAGTTCACTTGGGAACCGTTCTACTGAGCATGTACCTGATCACCTACTGGTATGGTATGGGTTTCAGATAAACATAAAAAAAAGCCAAAAGACACAATGCACAGCTTGAGTTTGCAAGTTACAGGATGCAGGGGAGCAAAACAATTCTCTTTTCCCCTGCTGACTAGTTTGCAAAAGCACCTAGATAGAGGTCTTGAACTCTCGGTGGGATTCATCTGACCAAGTATAGATACCTAAATGCACTCATCTGATCATGAACTGGTTGTTTTAATGGGTGCCCTGCTACCAAGTGACTCAAATAGGTCAGCTGAATCACCCTTTAAAAGTTTATATCTCTCTATTGACTACAAAGTAAGTCTCCAGTGTCTAGTTCAGTTATAGAAGTCTACATGGCAAATATCTAAAGTTAATGAGATGAATCTCAACCATAAGTGTCCTACCCACTCGGGAACACAAAAAGAGTTTGGAGGCAGCTTACTAAAATATACAAATTAAAGCATTGTTCACTCCCAGCACTCCAGTTCCAAGTGCTCCCAGCAGTGAGGATGTAAAGATCTGACAGAGGGCTAGTTTAACCCTTCCTAAAAAACCTCACAATTTTGGACTGTTGGTACTGGGTATTGTGTTGTACACTTTTGTTATGTGTAGAGGTCTGTTCAGAGGGACAGGATTAGGACTGTGGGAATCAGCATGCCTTTCTGACAGTCTTGATAATGCCACCTGATGGGTTGAGATCTAGTACATTGTAAAACAGGTTCACAAATTAGGTAAAATTAACAGTATGTGATATAAGCTGGCAGAGTTCGTTTTTCCACTGATTTCTTGCTAGTCCTAGTTGTTTAAAACAGTGGAGATGAGAAGAAGTAGTTTCAGTGGTGTCTGGGAAATTACTTTAATTTTAGATCAGTTGTTATTGGTTCAGAATTATCTACATACTTGTGTTTTACTTAGCGGTGCCAACAGCTATTTTATTCCTTAATTAGACTTTTTATTTCATTTCATCAATATTTCATTTTCCTAGTAAACTGAGAAGATGGGAGATTTGTTATAAATCATTTTGTGCTTTGGGGAAAGCAAGCTACAGTTATATACCTTTTCTTGAAATATATCATAAAAGACAATTCAGTTACTGATGAGGCATGAATGTGTCTAATGGCATATTCTGTAGGGTGATTTGTTTTAATTGTCGCAGTGGGACCTGTTATTACACAGTGGTAGAATGGGTCACTGCATTATAAAATTAAAGTTGATGCAAAACATTCACTTTTAGCTTATTTAAATTTGTAAATGTAAATTTGAGTATTTGTGATAAAAATATGCTGAGTATGGAGACAGTGTATGGCAACACGCACAGCAGTGCCAAATGTCTCTTAATAATAAACAGCTGAGTGAGGTCAGATGTTAAGGAAATTCAAGGGAGTGGCACACTGGGATTCTGTTGTATGCACATTAGCCCAAATGAAATCAGGAGAAAAGTATTTGTGGGTAAGAGTAATTTCTATTACCAGAGGTTACTTTTCAAGGGCAATTAAATGTGCTGGCTCATATTAGCATTGCTGTGCCATAGGACGTGAAAAATAAGCCAGAACACTGCTGCTGATAGTAAGAATTGTGATTAATTCAAGCTGTTGTACCATCAACCCATTTGATGACAAGCAGCCATTCCTGCACAGGCATTCCAGAGGGGCTCGCAGATGTATTGAACTGTGCAGAGAGATAACCACTCTTGGGGATGTACTGAAACAAAGAGGCTCAGCCAGAGTTTAAAACTTAATAGTTAATTGCTGTAGCAATGACAAAAGGATGGCTTTTCTGTTTCTGTGCGTCTGATGTTTGTGACTTCTGTTTATGCTCACTGATGGAACACAACACTCTGCTCCCAAAGGCACTTTTGAAGAACACAGTTTGTTCGTGTGTCCATGTGCTGGTCTTTACCTCAACTGTCTCTGTACCTCAACTAGACTCTTGAATAAAGACCTCCCATCTCAGTATCTTAAATGGTACTACTGGTTCCTGTAAATATCACACAGGAGGACTGTTTTAGGCAGTGTTCAAAATTAGTGAAGACACTGATTTAATCTAAATCTTTCAGCTGGCCTCAGAGAGGAAGATCCTTTGACTATTTACCCAAATGCAGTCATTTTTTTTCAATGTATCATGACACAAGAAGCTGAAAAAATACCCCTAGACTTCATTTTTGCTTTCAGAAAGTGAATCTTGATTTCAAGTGTCTTCGTTACCCAAATACTGTAAAGCTTTTTGGAAGAATTGATCACTGTTCAAATCTATATTGGAACTACTGTAACACCAAGTATCATTCAAATTCAGTAATTAAGTGAGTGTTATAAAGGAGTAACAAAAAATAAAAGGGTTTCCAGAAATACTTTTTGCTGACCTTTTTACAACTCTGGGTGAGAATTAAGCAAAACTGGGTTGAGCAATGTAAATGTTACTGTAATCTGTGTTACATCCTAAATAGTAGTCTGTACGTATTGTCCTGAGACTGTAAGCAATAAGGTAAGGGTAAGACTCACCCTTTACATCAGATGGTGGCTTTCTAAGGGACTCTAGGGGAGTCAACTCTTTACAAGGGTAGATAATGGCAGGACAAGGGGAAATGATTTTAAGTTGAAGGAGGGAAGATGTAGATTGGATATCATGGGGAAGTTCTTTACCAAAAGTGTGGTGAGGTGCTGGCACAGGCTGTCCAGAGAGGCTGTGGATGCCCTGTCCCTGGAGGTGTTCAAGGCCAGGTTGGATGGGGCCCTGCGCAGCCTGATCTAGTGTTAGATGTGGAGGTTGGCGGCAGGGGGGTTGGAGCTTGATGATCCTTGAGGTCCCTTCCAACCCAAGCCATTCTTGATTCTTTGAGTCACCATGTATTTTACCCAAACTGGGAATAGAAATTTTGACATCATATTTAAGCTGTAAATGTTATAGTTTCTTTATTTTACAGGGGTGCTGGGACAACATTTAAAGTCAGCATTTAAAATATTTTGAACATAAGGTAAACATTCTTCATGAAACATTAGCACCACTCTATTCCACAAGATACACCATCATCTTATTCTTCAGGAGAGTGCAAGAATAAGGCTGCAATTCTGTACCCAAAGTTCAGAGGTCAGGATAGAAAAAAATCAAATTAAAAATTTGCCTATTTTTAGAAAGTCAGGCTTAATATGTACTGTGTAAGTACTTCAGAAAGTGTTGGTGCTTTCTACGTGGGCTTTTACCAATTCACAAAATACTCAATTATATTCAAATAATTTAGTTATATTTGAATTTGCACACAGTTTTCTTAAGGCAAAAAAAAATTGCTTATCCACCTGCAAAACATTGCCAAACATCAGAGTAGGTATGTATATTTATAGAGACATACCCATAAACGTGTATGTTTGTATGTCAACAGACATATCTAGGGAACCACAATGAATGGTCCAGATATAGGCCAGTGTCTTTCTGCTCACAGTTCATGTTTTCTTCCTGTAACCACCAGGACTACATTACTGTAGTGTGGCAGAGCCAACACCCTGAGAACAGTCTGCAGTGCTGTGGCTCACACTACAATACCCGCGTGCACTCCTTTCCTAGCCTAAGAAAGTGATTATTTTATGTCAGATTCTTAGAACTGAATCTTTCATGAATGTCAAACACCAACAAAGTTTTTTCCTCCTATGACACTTGTTAAATATCAATTCTCTGTTGGTGGCAACAGCCAAAATTCTCTTCAACATAGTTTTATCATTAGCATGCTGTGCTAGTGGACTCACTCATTGCAGCTGATGCTTACCTACTTTATTTCCTATTTTTCCTTCTAATTTTTCATTACTTCATCATGATAAATCATCAAGTCATACAACTAGAGGTGGGAAAGATGTGTGTGATCATTAGTATAGATATTATTTTCTTCTTTTCTTCCACCTAGCTTTAAGTAGGTTTGAAAATGAGTTTCTATACAAGTATTTTAAGAGCTCCCAGACTCTACCAACTTCGTAGTTTCACTCATTTAATCTTGACAGGGGATACAGTCCTTAGTACTACAAATACTTTCAAAAACCTCTTTTCCCTTTCACATGAGATTTAATGTGTGAGAAGAGACCTCTATTTTCTTTCTCTTCTTTTAATCAAGGGGAACATTTAGAAAAGCTGTGATTTCACAAATGTGAAAAAATGTATACATTTTTTTCATTCTCTGCAATCCTTCACTTTAGTCTTGTCACAGAATTTCATCATCAAATTAATTTAAGTTTAGATTTATTAAATTGTTGTTGAGTTCATTTACTGCCTTGCTGATTTCTGCTCATCTTTTTACTATGGAAGCTTCTTTGCCTTAGCTAATCTTTGAAAATATTATTGCTTCTTCTAACATTCAGTATCTCAGCTTGCTTTTTCCGTTCTCTCCACCAGACAAGAGAAAATTAAAGAAAGGAAGTTGCCAATGATAATAACTACCTAGGATCTTCAGATATAAACACTTTTTCATTTTGAATGACCTACTCACTGATGTCTAATTTAGTGGTAGCTGACAGCTCTTCTATTTTTTTATGAAGTCCAGTCATCAGACAGGTCGATCTATTACTGCCCTGAATTTAGTCTGCTTTGTGGAATTGTTCACTGCACTGATATGTACATTTGCAGTCACCTTCTGTTTTCTGTCCTCAGTTTCACTCATATTTTCGGGGAAAAAAAAAGGATGATTAAGTTTAGATACTCACTGTTTCATTTTCATACCCAGGATAATATGCTTTTTTTTTTTTTTTAATTATTGCTCTATGTGGAAGGTCCAAAGTAAACCTTTAACTTTGGTTTCAGAAGGCCAGAATGTATTCAGAATATTTAAAGGACATCAGTGACAATTAAGTAAGTGATTTTCTTTTAAGGTATCAGCATATGATCTTTTGCTTATCAAACACTGAAATCTTTTATAAATCCAGTTTAGATACATATATTTAAATGTTAGTATAAATGTTCAAATATGTTTAATGTGCTTTTTTACTGATAATAAATCAGGCAACGTATGAGGTACTTTTTCTCAGCATGATCTTATACTGTGCAGCAGTTGACATCGTTGGTCCAAACTGACTACAGTTTTCATGTCTGTAGCAGAACTGATTATGTACTCTGTAGTTAGTGAAAAAAAATAGACACATGCAATGCCTGATTCAGGTGCACTACTCTTTAGAAGAGCCTGTAGGTCTCTGCTGACAATAAGGGAAGTCAAGTGTCTAGCTGAAAGATAGGATTTTACATACATATCAAGTCAAATTTGATATGTCTAATTGTGAAAAACCACGTGCTGCCATGCTTTTCATGTTACTGTTGGATTCTATGCCATTGGTTCATTCTAAGAATTTCTGTAGCAGTCCATTCTTCAAAACTGTGCAGCAGGATTTTCTCCAACTTACTGCACTCTAAAGCAGGTGTTTTTTGCTTCAGTTCGATAGGCACTATTATGAAAACTCCAAAGCAGAAGTATGCAGGGTTTCTCCATCACCTCCCTCTCCCCACCCCCTCTCCCCGCAATTTAAAGCCCAGCTTGTATTGAAAAAGCCTTACCATTTTAATAACATAGAGAACAGAATGACATGTTATGCTGTAAAGTAAATCAACATATAGCATGTACAAATCCTCTCTCAGAAATACCCTCTGGAAGGATTGATAGGGAATCGCTTTTCTGTCTTAGTAGTGCTCGCCTCATTTCCACAAGGCTCAGTCGAATTCTCTCATCCCATTCAAAAAAATAGATTAACTCAATTCAGAAAACCATAAGCCATAAATTTTGCTGTCAACAGCAATGCAGGTAATTGTTAGTTTTATGCTTTCTTCATAGAACCAGATAATTAACATCTGGCTGCAAAAAAAATCCATACAAACTAAATGTATATGAAGTACAATTTTGGGCTGACAAAGTTTTCTGAGGAGTTAGTCTAAACCACTACTTCATATCGATTGTAATGATTGTGAGGAGATTGACTGACACAAGTGAATAAAGCAGTGATCCTTCTCCTTCGCAAGACTGAGTTTGTTATCATTTGCCCTTCCCATTTTCACATCTTTAATCCTTTATCTAGGATGGAAGAAAATTTTTAAAATTCCCCCCTTAAGACTTTTTTGATACGAAATCCTTAAAAGAAGATTGATAGCATGGAGAGTTCTTCAGTGCTATAACACCCACATCTTTTCTTTTTTCCTTACATCTTTGGAGGTTTTCACTCATTTTAAAAGCCCAAAACATCATGCCATCTCCCTTGGCTCTGTCCCACATTGATTCCCAGGTAGACTCACAGCCGTGAAAAAAGATATTTGCCAAGAATAGTGCTAAACAGCTAGAGGGGTGCAATTCCACAGCACTTCATAACTAACATATATACTGTTTAGTAGAACTTAATTTGGGGTAAGTTTAACTTGTTCAGGGTATGTGAAGGGAAAGCAGTTAATAGCTGCCCAAAGTTCACATGAATACAGTAATCGACCTGAAACAGTTAATCACCTGAAATATATATTGAATATGTCCATGGAATGAACATGCATTGTGATATGTTGTAGAGCAAAATTTACAGTTCTTTGCTTCAGGCCCTTTCTGGCATGTAAAGTAATTGCAATAGTAGATATGCTGAGTTTATTACCAGATGTTGCTCCAGAAAGGACAAATGATAATTATAAAACAAAAATTAAAGATAAAGCCAGTGAACTTAGTGCTGTTGGAATGAGCAGAAACTGAGTAAATCCCAAATTCACAGCGACAGATAAACAAATGCTGAGTAGAGTACTAGCTGAAGGCTCTGCTTTTAGCTGTTAGAGTGAAATTTATAATCCTCATTGAGCTGTGTAAGTGAGAACTGGACATTTTCCATCCTTACAGTCTGAACCACTGCATAGCCAGGACAGCAGAAGGAAGAGAAACTGCAAGTAGGCTATAGTTACAGCAGTACTCTTCCCATGCAGAGGGGTTACCTTGGGTTCTTGTCACTCTCCCTGCTGCTTATGCAAGATATTTGATTTGTTTTAAAACTGCAAATTTCATAAATAGACTCTGAAGCAAACAGTCCTCATGCCTCTCTTCTTCTGTCCTAGTCATTTCTTTGATGTGGTGGAGAATCAAGTTCCCTCTTGTGTGTTCACTCCCTGGTTTCCTGTAATGATAAATCTCTCGGGAGTCTTGGGCTAGTTTCAGCTGTGGTGGAGGAGGCTGATCATGCTACACTCACAGCTATGTAACGTCTGTGTCTGGATCACCAGTATGAGGTGAACATCTGATTATGGTGATCACTATGGTCAGCAATCCTTTCGAAGGATCACAGAGTACTTACAATTTAACTATAAGCATCCCACATGATACTGGGCAAATTGCTTCAGGTTAGCTGTTCAAAGATATTACTGAAATCAAAAGTTATGTGAGATTTAGATAGTAAAACTGAGGAGTTTTGGTTTTTTCTTGCTTCCTTTTTCTATGCACAGAGATGGGACAGTATTCCTTTCCCATGCGGAAAGACATAAGGATAAATACATTACAAACTATGGGTCAGTAAGATGTTATAATGATAGAGGCTGTTAAAGAATTCAGCCTGTAAAGCTTTCTAATGAAGAAATCCTGTTTTCATTCGTGACTTAGAAGGCAGTATTTAGATTGAGTTGTTGTATCTCAGCTATCAAAGATAAATTGGGAAGTATAAGTCAGTGTCTTCCCCCATCTCCTCTCACGTTTCCCTCTATAGACTCATTTTAACAAGTTGTGAAAGCTCTCCTTAAAGATCATGAATTTTCAGTATGTCTTCAGAGAAATCTGGTATTTTGCAAGGTTTCTATCTCATTGGTTTTATGACAGTGATGAAAAGGTTTCAGCCTGGAAGAAAACACCAAAAATATAAAACTGTTTTTTGTTGTACAGTACTAGCCTGTTCTTTGTCACATTAGAAGATATGTCAGTTCTGTGTGTTTGCTATTATCAGCTCCCAGTCTTTTATCTATCTTCTTTTTTATGACTACCATTTTCACCTCCCAGCTGTGGAGAAACACTAAGTCCACTTCTATTCTTCTTCACCAGTCATGTGATATTTCATCCTCTACACATTATCTATTTTCTTTTGTTCTGTGATTAAATGTTTCTGATTTCAAAGCAAACACTTCCATTAAAAAGTAAGTCCTTTCCTCTCTTTTTGCTTACCACTCCCTCCTCTTAAATCTATGACAACAATAATCAAATGAAAAGGCCTATAACTTTTTTTTTTTCACCAAGAGAGAATTCTGCTGAAATCATAGTTTGCTGGTATGGTAAATTTGAAGTTATTACTTGTGGGACCAGGTAAAAAATGCTGTAATCATATGACAATGGTTATATGTTCATTTTGTTATTCCAGCCTGCATTAAAAAATGTTTGAGTAACTTCATAGGGTCAGAAGTTATGTCAAGTCATACTTTTCACATGTAACACTAACCTTGTTCTGAATCACTTATCACAAGTTTTCTCATAGCTTAGAAAACCAGCAAGTAGGTATAAATTTGAAATTAATACATATTAAATTATTACATTTGAGGAATCCAGTAACTCAGTGGTTCAGTAGCAATGTTTATGGGACTGTAGCTTTAGCTGGCTGCCTCTTCCCAGGCTTATGTATTGTGAATGGAGGCACAGATGCGAGATCAGGGGGATCCTAAGATCCTCACAGCACTTGAGGGGAGCTTATAAGCAGGAGAAAGACCAATTTTTAGCAGTCTGATACTGATAGAACAAGGGAGAATGGCTTTAAGCTAAAAGAGAGGAAAGTTACATTAGATGTTAGGAGGAAATTCTTTAATCAGTTGATGGTGAGGTCCTGGCACAAGCTGCCCAGAGAAGCTGTGGATGCCCCATCCCTGGAGGCCTTCAAGGCCCTGAGCAGCCTGATCTGGTGGGTGGCAACTAGCCCATGTCAGGGGCTGGGGACTAGATGATCTTTAAGGTCCCTTCCAGCCCAAGTCATTCTGTGATTCTATGATCTAATCTTACCTGCTTTATGCTGCTGCGAAGCCCGTATTTACCTTGCTGAAGTCCTGAATCACCCTTATTAGGTAGCCAGCACTCTGAGTTACTGACATACCCGCCATCCGTCATTCTGACTCATCTTGCTGAGACAGATGCCTAATTTTTAAGTCATCTCAGTTCCTAAATTGGAGCCTGAGCTGGCAGACAGCCTGACTCTCAGTTAACTACTCCTTCAGTATTTTTCCCATCATCTCAAAGTCCAGGTACTTTTCAGCTTTCGTCTACCATGGTGATTTAATTCTATAACTTCCCAGTTTTCCCTCAGGCCATATCTCCCAGGAGGGAATCAACCCTTATTGAAGTATCTCATAGTTGCAAAGTAGAGAACATGAAAAGGACACAGTTGTCATGTATCAGGTACAAGAGGCCCTGTGAAAGGATTGCACAGGAAGAGGGAAAGCCAGCATACAGATAGCAAAGGTATTTGTTTGGAGAAGATAAATCTTTTCTTGATCCAAATCAGCTTGTTCATCTTCTAGAAAACTCATATATAGAACCTGTCTAGACAAATACTCTTACAGAAGTGAAAAGTCATGATTCTGGAGAGTAGTGAAAGAAGAAGTTAGACTGAAATAATAAGATTAGTGCAGAAGGAAGAAAGAAAGAATATTGTAGAATAAGAGAGATGATTTTTATTGTTTGCCCATGATCACAAAAGAAGAAAGGAAGAATCTTCAACTCCCATGCCTGAAGTTATGGATTTAAAATTAATTAATACTTATATATTTCTTCTTTCTGCTTTAGTTGCTAACTTCCATTTACATCTTTCCCCCCTCTCCTTTTTTTTTTGGTTATCAATGAAAAGCTCTTGTATATCCAGTTTTTTGAAAAACTCAGATTAGTCCCACAAGTTGCAAAAATAAGTCATGTTTTTCCTTATGGAACCTCTGAAGAGAAACAGTTAGCATTTGGGTCCTTCCCTATTTACTTATCATAACATAACATAAGAAGTTCAGTTATTAAACTTCATTGTTTTGTATGAAGATCTCACTCAAAATGAAACTACTATCATGTTCAATTAAAATCAGGTATTTCTCGCTTCCACTGCTTATTTCAGTCTTCCTTTGCTAAATGATGTCTTACAAAATTATTGGATTTCAGAGTCTGGAAATATGTTACATATCTTTTTCATTTCCTTAGAACAAATTATATCCGTTTTTCCAGACTAAATATTTCTTTCACCTTTACCACTGTGCAGAGTTTAAGGGAAATAAATCTTTCAGTTAGGCTGGTCAAACATTGGAACTAGTTGCCCAGGTTGTGTCATCTGTCTGTCCTTGGAGACAGTCAAAACTCACCAGGGTTAAGTGACAGGGTGAAGGAGGTGATTGTCCCCCTCTACTCTGCCCTCACGAGACCCCATCAGGAGTACTATGTACAGGCCTGGGGCACCCAGTACAGGAAGGATGCGGAGCTGTTGGAGCAGGTCCAGAGGAGGGCCATGAGGATGACAGAAGGGCTGGAGCACTTCTCCTATGAAGACAGGTTGAGGGAGTTGGGCTTGTTCAGCCTGGAGAAGAGAAGGTTCTGGGGAGACCTCACTGTAGTCTTCCACTACTTGAAGGGAGCTTCCGAACAGGAGGGGGACCAACTTTTTACACAATCTGATAGTGACAGGACAAAGGGCTTTAAGCTAAAAGAGGGGAGATTCAGGTTAGATATTAGGAAGAAATATTTTACTCAAAAGGTGGTGAGGCACTGGCACAGGCTGCCTAGAGAGGTTGTGGATGCCCCATCCCTGGAGGTGCTGAAGGCCAGGTTGAATGGGGCCCTGGGCAGCCTGATATGATGGGTGGCAACCCTGCCCATGGCACAGGGGTTGGAATTAAATGATCTTAAAAGTCCTTTCCAACCTAAGCCATTCTATGATTCTATGATGAATTTCATACTCCATTAAGATCTACAGGATAGTTATTTGTGGAGCGAAGGGACCCAAATTACATATATCTATGTATGTATCAATTTTGAATATATTTTCTGTAAGATAATGGAAGAGTTTTAAATAATCACTAGGGCGGACTATATGACAATGTTTCTTTCCTGGTTCATTTTCTTCACTGAATTCCCTCATCACTCCCTAAGTCTTCAAAGTGAAAACTATTGTTAAAACTCCTCAAATATTATTTACCAAAGGAGTATAAAAGTAAGAAATATGCTGGGAAGATTGCTTGTTCACGAAGGAAGCAGACTCA
Source organism: Numida meleagris (assembly GCF_002078875.1). NCBI lineage: Eukaryota > Metazoa > Chordata > Aves > Galliformes > Numididae > Numida > Numida meleagris. Next base: position 94,925,453 of record NC_034411.1, on the reverse strand, counting down.
CAAAACCATCCAACAAGAATGGTGACAGTTCCTGTCCTCAGTCTCGGACCATAGCAAGCACAAGAGAGTTCACTAAACCCCACATACTGCACAAAAATGAGACCATGTGGACCAGGACAAGGACTCGGCTCAGGAACAGCCATTCACAAGTATCTGACTATGCGCTTGAGATTACAATCTGAAATTTTAAAATATAAGAGAGCTGTCTCACTGCAAACAAAACATTTTATTCAACCCATCTCTTCACAACTTTCCTCAACCAGATATCTCTTGGATAGGTACTAGGGAGATATTACCAAGGTACTAAAATAAAATAAACCAAGAAAATAGCCAATAAAAACAATAATAAAAATAATCCATGTCTGTGTTGCTTGTTTTTTATTTTCCACAAAGCTGAAATAACATGATACTGTTAAGAACATTTTCCTATTTCTATTTCTGTACCTTCACCTGGAAATTGTGTCACTAAGTATTAATTACCAAAATCCACATATTCACACCTGTAAACCAGATGTTGCTACGCATACAAATGTAGCCACATTAATTCACACGTTGCTACCACATTATACGCTAGTAAATCATTACATTCTAATGCTTAAAAACATAGTAAGATAATAATAGAAAACCTTTCAGCAGCTGTTGTCATGGCAGGAAAATGCACCATTGCTAGACAGCATTAACAGTCTTTTAAGTCTTGGTGCCTTGGACCCCAGCCAAAAAGCTTACATCAGCACTTTTAGCTGTTCTTATCCTACAGCTTTGTTACTGTAATAATGTCGTTTACAATTCATCAGTATAGGATCTTCCTTTTTTTCTTTTTTTTTTAAATAAAAGCTGAGACAGCAGTCTCTGAAATCCTCTACACACTATGGCATAGAGTCAGTTAATAATGTGGCATGCAAATAGACAGAGTTAATCTAAAGAGACTGTTATTAAATTATACTGCATCCCCTGGCAGGGGAAAAAGGTAGATCTGAAGTCCCTATTGTGGTGAATTAAGTTTCATTTAATAAAACCTTCATTATTGCCCAACTTTATATGAAAAGAAAACTAAATAGATTGCTTCTGGGCACATCACTGGAAATAATCTTTATTCTCTGAAAGTGGCAATGCCCTGAACATGATTGATATTTTTAGATTTGTTAAACAGCTCCCGTAGCAAAGTCTGAGGTTAATCCCTTGCTATTCCAATATCACTGATGACATTTGTAGTGCAGGACTATTTCTGAAAGTACTGTGTTTAAGCAGCTAGGATGAATAACAAACATCCTGATTATTGGTTAAAAAGGAATGACAACATTTTATGCCTGAAGATAGGTAAAAATCTCATCAATCTAAGTAGTTTATGACAGAGAATTAGGTCAATTTGCAGTTAAAAGTGTCACAAAACTCTTTTGTGATCTGTTCTACTAGAACCTACCACAAACAATCTCTCTGTTTCAGTAAGCCTCTGTCTTTCTCTCCTGTTGATCTTCCACAGGGTTCCATCAGTTTTCTTTCTTTCTTTGATCAAAATAATCGTGACGACCATATTTTAATATGTAGTTTATGTTTATATACACAAACATAGGTACAAAGAAGACTATCCAGGCCTATGCAAATTATGCCAATTGGTACTGGGATTTAGTCATTAAGAGTGGAAAACAGGGATAACTGAAGTACAGTAGTACCATACTAACTTGTGGAACAATGCAGGGAATGCTGAAATGTTACAATATAGAGCAGGATTCTAGATAGATGTTACATATTTACTTAGCATCACATTTAGTAAAATCATCACAGCTAATACTCGTTTTGTTGGCTACAGGAACTGAGTAACTTCTTAGGACTCATTTACGTCCGAAATGTATTCCATAATGCTTTTTCAGGGTTGAAATCTATGTTGATATCTGTAAATATATCGAGATTGTAGAATATACAGCACACATTTCATTACATAGAACATAGACAACATGGTATTTTGTTTTTCAAAATGAGCAGCATCTTACCTGAGTATTTTCCCTTGTGACCGAAACAAGGCACGTCTAAATAAGATGTTAATCAACAGTGGTGTATAAGGGGGGGGTCATAGTTCACAATACAAATGAATTTCTATTTTTCATAAAGTTTGAATTTAAAACAATTGTAGTTCTAATTCTTGTAGTTTACAGCACTGTACAGAGCCATCATAGTTACTGTTTTCCTTTCTATGAGATAGGCACCTGGCCTGGTGTGACTTTCTGCCAAACTTGCTTTGAACAGAGAAGGCTGGACTAGTGATTTCCTGAGAAGGTTCCCTTCCAACTCAGTTTTAACTATGATCTTTTGTCTGAGGTTTACTATTTAAGGCAAATCATATGGTTTAGAATACCATAAATTAAGCACAGAAGTGCATGGATGATAAAGGTCTTATTCTTCCCAGAGTATATGATGCTTGCCAGGGACTGAAAAAAAGACTGAAATGTTCGGAGCTTCACTGGGCCAGTCTTAGGGTGTTATGAAAGTTATAAAAGCATTCTGAATCCATATGTATTTGTAAGCATGTTGAGTGTGGTTCATTTCACTGGATAAGGTAATTATCTTACAGTTTTCCATCTGCTTTATTGGTTATAATTAAATGGACATATTCAGAAAAAAAAATCAGTTATAGCTTAATTAACTGTGTCCCAAAGAATGGATAAATGCCCATTATGTAATGGATAAATTTGCAGTTTTCTGCTGTACCTAGTTTTTTTGCTTAAGGAGTTAGTAACATGTAAGTTAGTGAGTGGCTGCTTTGTAAAATGGCTCCAGATGGACAGTATGTGGCCAGAGCTTAATCATGAGACATTTTAGTTCAAACTGAAATGAACTCTATTGTTAATTTGTGTCGCAGTAGATAACATGAGACCTTGCTTAGCTTGTTAAATTGAGATGAATTTATATATTACCAGCAGTTAGCCTTATGCCAACATCTTGCAGAGTCATGAAACATTTGTTTGGGTGAGTGTCTGCAGATCTCATCTCCTGCTGAGGCACTTTCTGGAGATGTTGTCACCCTTTATGTTTTAGACAATCACAGTTTTCATGCATAATAAAATCAAGCATTGATTCCTCAGAGCACATCTGCAAAACATTGCAAAGACCCATTCAGTTTTAGAGTTGGAAGCCTTAAAGCATTTTTGGTACCCACAGTTTAATTGTGTAAATAGTTACCATAAACACTTTTCATTTTATTCGGAAAGATATTTGACACCAACTATTGGGAAATAAAGGGCAGGAAAAGCAGAAATAAAGATCACAGTAGAGCAGGGAACACTATCAGATATCCTTTATGTCAAACCGGTAGGAATCAGGCCTTAATTAATGCTATTTCTCATTAGAGACTGCTGTGAGTATCCTATTTTTTAAGTGAAAAAAAAAAAAAGGATATATTCAGAAGGTAATATGGCAGAATCAGTCTAAATGAACTGCGTGACCTGAGTAGAATTACTGTCCTCAAAAAAAAGCCTAGGTTACTTTTTGCTCTTTTTCTAGATGGAATACAATTTGCTTCAGTCCTTCTCATTCAGATTTGTTTCTCCTTTACTGTATATGCACACTAGAAAGTGGAGGAAACATAGCTCCAAGACTTGCTTATTTTCCAATATTTTTTACCCCTTCTCATTCCACCTGTGTGGTACAAAAAGAATTTATCCTAACTCAAAATCCTATCTACAATCCAATTGGCTGTCCATAACCCTAATCTGGATTAAAAGTCACATATTAAACACTCAAATGGTGTTGGAGAAAAAGTATCTCTGTTTTCTCACTCCATCATCAAGGATTTTCCTTTTACATGGCAGGAAGGTCACACAGCAGAGATAAGAAGCTTACTCAGGCTGTAAATCTGAACTTTTACAAGGAGGAATGTTAATACTCAAAAATATAAAAATGTCAAACAATTAAAAAAGGAGAAAACCATTACAGTTTAGGCAGACAGGCTGATTTTGTCATTCTACAATAAGAGACCCTGTATGGAGAAAACACTGCTATCTGATGTGCCTTCCTATCTCCAGGTTACCTTTATGACAACCTGCATAAGCAGCCAGCCAGAGACAGATATGGACAGAAAACTGAATGCTCTGCTGGCTGCCTGCGATTCTCTGAATGGGAACCGATAATAATACTTAATCAAATTCCTATCTGGGGTTTTTATCTTGCACCAGTGTGTGCATTCATTCACTTGTTATTTCGGTCACGTCTCCCTATTGCTAGCAACAATCTGAAAATGATAACATTTGCAGCTATTTTTATTTCTTTTCCAGGGAAAGATAGGTTTCTTTCTCCTTATCTTCCTCTCTCCCTACCCCAACATACGTATATTAGATTATTGACCTTCAGTTGAACTCTATAACACTAAACAAGCTCCAGTCTTTTCCTTGCAGATTAACATTTTAACAGAAACACTTCCTGTTTATGAAAACGGTGAACTCATATGCACAGCTGAACTTGGTGACATAAAGGAGTGATTAAGAGAAAGAAAAATACTTGTTTACTAAATTCTGGACACAGATAGATTTCAACAAGTAATTATCCCCACAGTGTTAAAACTGATGCCTTAGTCATGAGCATATGAGGCAAAAGCCCTCATATAGATACATAAGGATAGGAGATTATGAAGGTGGATACTTAGAAGGTACTTTTAGCTAACTACTTCAAGATCTGTTTAAGGCTGTCACTTTAACAGTCTTTTGTTTTTCTCCTTGGTAATCTAGTAGTCCCAGTTCTTAAATTTTTTAGTCATTGACGAGACTGCAGTAAAGACCTATCTCAGTTCAGCATTTCAATAGGAAAAGAATGAAGTAGTTAATGAAATGTAGTGCAAATGTAACCATGCTAAGGCTAAGTATAGGTCTCTGAGTGTGCTTAGGATGACTTATGCATGTCCAGAAGACTGAAGTTTAAGTTGGCTGCTCATTATGTTTTGTAAAAGCTTTGAGTATGACAGTACTAACTTTTGTTTATCGTTACTCCCAGTAATGTACAGGGATGGATAGCTGAAGGTCAGGTAGTGTAAATATCTCTAAGTCAAGGTTTAATGGGGAAATAAAGCTGCAGAAACTCTGACTGGGATGGAAACAGAGAAATATAACTTTCTTTCTTTCTTTCTTTCTTTCTTTCTTTCTTTCTTTCTTTCTTTCTTTCTTTCTTTCTTTCTTTCTTTCTTTCTTTCTTTCTTTCTTTCTTTC